>NC_087190.1:11254103-11299103 GCF_035594125.1 Scylla paramamosain
ATTACTTTGAAAGAAAACGAGAGAAACAAAGAAAACGTTGTCTTCGTAAAAAAATGAATGAATAAATTACGTTGTTATTTTGAGAAAGAAACGAAAAAAAAAGAAAGAAAAAATAAAAGAAAGAGATAAATTGATGCCTAATTATAGTAAGGTCCGTGGATTACTTGTGAATGGTCCGTGATTGGTCCGTGTCTGATCCCTGGTCCGTGATTGGTCAGTGGTGGTCCGTGGTAGTGGTGGTGGTGGTGGTGTGTACAGTTTATTGTACAAAGGAGATGAACTTTTTGTTATCAATCATTTTATAGAAGCAAATAATAAAGAGCTGTAAAAAAAAATACATGGTGCTTTTGTTGATAATGATGGTAGTGGTGATGATGATGATGATAGTGATGATGATGATGGTAGTGATAGTGATAATAGTAGTTAAATTGATAGATGATGAAGTCTTTATGATGGTGATGATGATGATGATAGTGATGATGATGGTAGTGATAGTGATAATAGTAGTTAAATTGATAGATGATGAAGTCTTAGTGATGGTGATGATGATGATGATAGTGATGATGATGGTAGTGATAGTGATGATAGTAGTTAAGTTGATAGATGATGAAGTCTTAGTGATGATGATGATGATTGATGATAGTGATGATGATGATGATGATGATGATGGAAGAGGGAAGTTTTAATGATGATTGATGGTGATGGTGATAATAATAATAATAGCCATAGTATTTAATGATAATGAAAGTGATAGTTTTAATGATACAAAAGTGTCATTTTTTAATAATGATAGTAGTTATAGTGATGATGATGATGATATTGATGGTGCTGGTGGTGGTGATAATAACAGCAATTTATTAATTTACTTGTTTATTTATTTATTTATTTATTTATTTATTCAGTCTATCAAGCTAATCTCTTTATTTATTTATTCATTTATTTATTTCCACATTATCTCTATTTATTTTTTTTCTATTTTAGACTTTTAAACATGATAACAATAAAAAAACAAAATCAATAATTTGCTACTTAGAAATTGAGTGTCGGATGCTTCTCTCTCTCTCTCTCTCTCTCTCTCTCTCTCTCTCTCTCTCTCTCTCTCTCTCTCTCTCTCTCTCTCTCTCTCTCTCTCTCTCTCTCTCTCAGGCCTTGAGCTAAGTCCTGGGTAAGTCGCTGACTCAATCTTAACATAAAAAGTAAAAAAAAAAGTCAAACTATTTCTCGTTCATTCACACGTCAATTAAGTCTATAAATACACACACTGGAGAGATTTCAGATATAACAGACTTCACTCTTTTCTTAATTCCCTTATTTGTAGTTTCTTCTCTTTTATTTTTATTTTTATTTATCTTTTTTTCTCATTTGTTATTCTTGCGTCACTCCTCCAGCCTTGGTTTGTGTTCCACGAGCGTACAACAATTGTTATTATTATTATTATCATCATCATGTTTATCTATATTCATTACCTTGACTCAGCAGAATTTTGGTGCCTATATTTTTTTCTGTTTTATGTGAGATAATTCATGCCGCAGAACAGGATCTAGATGAAGGTATGAAGAAAAAAAGAAAAAAGAGTAAAAGAGAGAGAGAGAGAGAGAGAGAGAGAGAGAGAGAGAGAGAGAGAGAGAGAGAGAGAGAGAGAGAGAGAGAGAGAGAGAGAGAGAAGAAAGAAAAAAGTGGTTGCATTAATTTTTGTATCTTTCGTTAAACCCAAAGTTAGTCTGAAATTCGAGACTACCATTACGCTTTTTTTTCTTCTTCTTCTTCTTTTTTAATTTATACACTGTCATTTACCACGAAACAGGAATAGAAAATTAGTTTAATTCTGAGAAGTTAGGGGGCGGAGGGAGTGGTTACATAAAATTCTTGTACTTGTAGTTAAACCCAAAGATAGTCAGAAAACTCGAGACTTATTTTATTTATTTATTTATTTATTTATTTTATTTATTTATTTTTTATCTATAAGCTATCATGCATAAAAAAAAATACAAGATCAAGATGGAAAAAAAAGTGAAAAGGTTAAATTTAGAGTGCGTATCTACAATTAGTTAGTCAGAAACTATAGTCTTATATAAATCCTTTTCAATTTACACGCTATAATCCGTCAAAAAACAGGACCAAGGTAAGCAAATAAAAGAAATAGAAAATGAACTCAAACAATTAAATTTACACTTGTACTCCTCTAAACATCATGGCAGACAAAGTGAGAGGTGTAAGGCTGCTCGGGTCTATTTTCCACCATTCCTCCCCTCAGACTCTGCCAGGTGAGTTATATGCATGCTTGTGTGTACGTGAAGGCTGTGTGCACGCCATGATAAGATCCATGTGCGTGTGTGTGCGTGTGTGTGTGTGTGTGGCAATGTGTTTATGCGCGGCTTGGGATTTAAATGCCCGTATGTTTTTATTTATTTATTTATTTTTATTTATTTTTTTTATCGATTTGAAGCTTTTTTTGGGGGGAAAGTTGTAGTTATGAACTCCATTTTTTTTTTTCCACGGAGGATAATTAAAATACGCTAAATATACTAACTCCGGATTTTTTCATTGGTTAAACTGACAAATTACATGAACGAATTCGAGGCTTCACTGCACGGACACGCGAAGCTACGAAGCCTCGATGTGACGGTGGTGGGTTGTGGCGGTCGTGTCGGTCATGTCATAGCACACATTGAAAAGACACCGTTTTCTCGCTATTCTGGGCATTCCATTGGGTCTTTTTTTCACCATTTCGCTCCTCAGACACTGCCAGGTGAGCTGTGTGGGTGTCTGTGTGTACGTGAAGTCTGTGTGTACGTACTGTTACGGTCAATGAGCTGCTGATGGGCATTTAATCCTCTGAGTGCTGTGTTCGTCTTAAGGTAACAGTGAGAGCAGGGTATCAGTGTATGGGGTGTAATTATCATGGGCGTTTGGAGAATAGAAAGAATAAGAGGTCCGTTTTCTATATTCCATGCTACGACACTGATTAATTTATTCTATCTAGTTCAAACAATGTCTGGAAACTGCTTAGGGGATGTGGGGATAAAAGATGACGAGTACTGAAAGGGTTAAGGTGGGGTGCACTTGTATGCCCTGACCTCATTGCCTCACCTGGCTGGCTCACCTGCTATTTTTCCCTACACAGATCAAAACTACATTTCTTTCTTCCCTATTTTTCCCTAAGGCACTTTTCCCTACACAAATATAAAGATCAAGTGTTTCCTTAAAATTTTTCCTTCAGACTTTTTTTTTTTCTAACATAAATATAAAAATAAAATACACTTCTTTTCTTCCTGCTTGGCTACCCTTGTCCGGATGTAAGATGGCAATAGGAACACATGCAAGAGGTACACAGGAGCAGCTTTTCACCTTGTTAACTCTCTCCTCTAACTGACTGTCTTCAGCCTCTCTCTCATCGCCGCAGTGTTGCATCTCTTGCTATCTTCTACCGCTATTTTCACGCTAACTGCTCTTCTGATCTTGCTAACTGCATGCCTTCCCTCCTCCTGTGGCCTCGCTGCACAACACCTTCTTCTTTCTTTCACCCCAATTCTGTCCACCAATATTCTCAATCATTCATCCCTTTCTCTGGTAAACTCTGGAACTCCCTGCCTGCTTCTGTCTTTCCTCCTTCCTGTGACTTGAACTCTTTCAGGATGGAGGTTTCAACACACTTGTCCTCCATTATTTGATTTTTCTATTTGGAGTCTCTTTGGAAACAGGCATTTAAGTGGGTCTTCTTCTTCTTCTTCTTCTTCTTCTTCTTCTTCTTCTTCTTCTTCTTCTTCTTCTTCTTCTTCTTCTTCTTCTTCTTCTTCTTCTTCTTCTTCTTCTTCTTCTCCTCCTCCTCTCAGTATTTTTGTTGCTTTTGACTAGTGTCTCTCTTACATAAAAAAAAAAAAAATGAAAGGGGAATAGAATAGTTGTGTGGAAGGTTGTGTTGCATTGATAGACTGAGGAATTGAGTTTTTGAGGCATTGAACAACACAAAGTTTGCTCAGCCCCAGTCAGAAATGTTTAGTGTGTGCAGATTGGTGAGTGTGGCTGTTATTGTGTCACCAAGAGGTATTGCTTTGACCTGTCCTGTAACACTGTTCATTCTGTATTGTCTCCCTTAACCCTCTTGACTGCCTCTTGGTACACCTTTCCTTCATTACCAATCATTCTGAGACATATTTACTTGTTCTACAGCTATATATGATCTTTAAATTGGGTAGAAATTGCAAAATATATTCTTTTTATTCCCCTTCTTTCTTGTAGATGCTTATAAGGATTTCATTCATTGCTTCCGGTGCTGTTGATTGTTTTGTATCACAGTGAAAGGGTTAACTGATGGTCTAGCTATAGTAGAGGGCATTGCAATGGTACAGTTTGCTAACGACGTGAGGAAGCAATGCAGTGGTGTTGATCCAAGTGTTTCCTGACAAAGGTGATGCCTCCCAGATGGTGGCCAGCAACCTTCACCCTGATTCATTCTCTCTCTCTCTCTCTCTCTCTCTCTCTCTCTCTCTCTCTCTCTCTCTCTCTCTCTCTCTCTCTCTCTCTCTCTCTCTCTCTCTCTCTCTCTCTCTCTCTCTCTCTCTCTCTCTCTCTCTCTCTCTCTCTCTCTCTCTCTCTCTCTCTCTCTCTCTCTCTCTCTCTCTCTCTCTCTCTCTCTCTCTCTCTCTCTCTCTCTCTCTCTCTCTCTCTCTCTCTCTCTCTCTCTCTCTCTCTCTCTCTCTCTCTGTAAAAGGAATTGAGCATTGAAAAAGATTGGTGGCAGAATAGTGGAGAAAGATTTGAGAATACTGGCTCACTCTTGCATTAGACAGGTGGACAGAACTGGGGTGAAAGATTGTGAATACTTTCATTAGGGAGGTGGACAGAATAGGTGTGAGAGAAAGTAGAAAGTCTTGTGCAATGAGGCCATGGGAGGAGGGGAGGCATGCAGTTAGCAAGATCAGAAGAGCAGTTGGCATGAAAACATCAGAAGATAGCAAGAGGTGCAACGATGTGGCAATGAGAGAGAGGCTGAAGACAGTCAGAGGAGAGGAGTTCATGAGACAAAAAGCTTTTGATTCCACCCTGTCTAGAAGAATGGTATGAGTGGAACCCCCCAGACATGTGAAGCATACTCCATACATTGACAGATAAGATCCCTGTACAGATTTAATAGTTGGGAGGGTGAGAAAAACTGGCAGAGACATCTCAGAACACCTAACTTCATAGAAGCTGTTTTAGCTACAGATGAGATGTGAAGTTTCCAGTTAAGGTTGTAAGTAAAGGACAGACTGAGGATGTTCAATGTAGAAGAGGGGGACAGTTGAGTGTCATTGACGAAGAGGGGATAGTTGTCTGGAAGGTTGAGTTGAGTTGATAGATGGAGGAATCGAGTTTTTGAGACATTGAACAATACCAAATTTGCTCTGGCCCAATCAGAAATTTTAGAGAGAGATCAGAAGTCGGGCATTCTGTGTTGGATGTCAATGAAAAGACATGGAAAAGTGCAGGATGGTATCATTAGCGTAGGATTGGATAGAACAAGAAGTTTGGCTTAGAAAATCATTGATGAATAATTACAGAGTGGGTGACAGAACAGAACCCTGGGGAACACTGTCAACAGGAGAACACACCTGCACCACTGTGACTCATCTGCCTAGGACAACAATCATTTAGTTCTCACCTGTCCACAGCCTCACATGTCATCAGTCATTTGTCAGTCATTACACAGCATCGCCACCACCATGCCGAGATGAAATGCAAGACAGGTTTGTGTTGCATCATACCACCAAGGGACTTGCAGGGGGAAATAATGAATGATCTAATAGACTTCAGCGTTCCTAAGGCTTATTTCTCACTCTGCAATCTATCAGCATTACAGAGACTGCCACATGTAGGCCTGATGGCATCTTGCAGTTTACAGGTGTGACAGGTGATAGGGAGGCATGCTTCTTACAGGGACTGCCACGTGTAGGCCTGATGGCTTCCTGCAGCTTCTCCTGTGTTTGTAGGGAAAGACGCGACAGACAGGCCAGGGAAGATGGTGACAATTACCTCCTTTATTAGTTTCCTTATTTTCTTAGGTTCTTATTGGTTCAAGACAAAAAGGCCAAGGTTCTTATTGGTCCAAGACAAAAAAGCCAAGGTTCTTATTGGTCCAAGACAAAAAAGCCAAGGTTCTTATTGGTTCAAGACAAAAACCCAAGGTTCTTATTGGTTCAAGACAAAAAAGCCAAGGTTCTTATTGGTTCAAGACAAAAACCCAAGGTTCTTATTGGTTCAAGACAAAAAAAAGACTCTTCATTGGTTCAAGACAAAAAAGCCAAGGTTCTTATTGGTTCAAGACAAAAAAGCCAAGGTTCTTATTGGTTCAAGACAAAAAAGCCAGGGTTCTTATTGGTTCAAGGCAAAAAAGACAAGGTTCTTATTGGTTCAAGGCAAAAAAGCCAAGGTTCTTATTGGTTCAAGGCAAAAAAGACAAGGTTCTTATTGGTTCAAGGCAAAAAAGCCAAGGTTCTTATTGGTTCAAGACAAAAAAGCCAGGGTTCTTATTGGTTCAAGGCAAAAAAGCCAAGGTTCTTATTGGTTCAAGGCAAAAAAGCCAAGGTTCTTATTGGTTCAAGGCAAAAAAGCCAAGGTTCTTATTGGTTCAAGGCAAAAAAGCCAAGGTTCTTATTGGTTCAAGGCAAAAAAGCCAAGG
Source organism: Scylla paramamosain (assembly GCF_035594125.1). Classification (NCBI taxonomy): domain Eukaryota; kingdom Metazoa; phylum Arthropoda; class Malacostraca; order Decapoda; family Portunidae; genus Scylla; species Scylla paramamosain. The sequence goes on from NC_087190.1 coordinate 11,260,762, forward strand.
TTCTTATTGGTTCAAGGCAAAAAAGCCAAGGTTCTTATTGGTTCAAGGCAAAAAAAGCCAAGGTTCTTATTGGTTCAAGGCAAAAAAGCCAAGGTTCAAGGCAAAAAAGCCAAGGTTCTTATTGGTTCAAGGCAAAAAAAGCCAAGGTTCTTATTGGTTCAAGGCAAAAAAGCCAAGGTTCTTATTGGTTCAAGGCAAAAAAAGCCAAGGTTCTTATTGGTTCAAGGCAAAAAAGCCAGGGTTTTTATTGGCTCAAGATGAAACAACAACAACAACAACAAATAAATAAATCCAGATCCACGAATTCTCACAACTGCTCCAGAAATGAAGTCAATCCACAAACCTTGATAGCAAAGATCACACCGCCCTGCTGAGGTTGTTACAAGGCCACTACCCCCAGTAACAGACCACAGTGAGCCAGGAACCAGTGTCTTGTGAATGGAATGAACTTGATAATCAGGCCATTAGTGCAGAGTCATTAGGAAGCTTTGAAAGGTTAGGCAGATTTAGGAATGGGGATCAGTGGTAAGTAGAAAGTAGGCTTATTTCATACAGGGATTGCAATGTGTAGGCCTAATGGATTCCTGCAGGTTATTTTGTTATCTCTATCTCACTCTGGCTGCTTCATTTATGCTCCTGTCTCTCTTCCTTCCCTCCGCGGTGCCCCACAAGTCAGGCCAGAGCAGAAGATGTCCCATTTCTCCCCATCCGACCCCCAACTCCAGCAGTGTCATGAACCATCCAGCCACTCAGGTGAAGTCACTGTATAGAATTCAGCTCTACATGGTGCCCTCGCTGCCAGCCTCTGTGTGCTCTTGTTGCAGGGAGGTGTCTTTTCGAGGCCCAGTGTACGAGTGGTGTTGATTTGTTTAAGCTGCCCTCCAAGTTTGGTAGTGCATTGGATTGTCTTGAGTGTCCTTTGTTATTTATTGGTGAGAGAGTTAAGTTTGTGGTTTTATTTTTTTTTACTTCGTTGTTTGTTTATTTTTGCTTTCCTGCTTCGTTCCCTGAAGTTTTTTTGTTCTTGAATCATCTTCCCTTATCAAACTCTTGCTAGAATCATGAAAGCACCCTTGAAAACCCCAATAACTTCCCTTACTACACCAAACAATCTTTAGAATCTTGAAACCACCCATGAAAACCTCAATACCTTCCCTTTCTACAACACCAAACAACATTTAGTATAATGAAAACACCCTTGAAAACCCCAGTAACTTCCCACTAGAACCTTTTAAAGTCACCTAAAAGACTCCAAAATACTTGAAAACACACACTCCCACTCACCCACCCACTTCATCCATATCCCCAGCCACTCACAATGCTGTCATGTTGCCCCTAGACCTCCTCACATGCTGCACCAGTTGTCTGAGGCACTGGCACCCTTTATGTGATGCCACTAATTCAGCCTGGCACTGTATCTATGTGAGGTGAGTGCTGTGTTGTTTTGAGTTTAAAAGTACAGTTGTTTTGCGAGTTTTGTGTCATTTTTGGGGTGATGGGAAGAGGATGATGTTTTTAGTTTATTTTTTTGTTTTTACTTATCTTCTGTTTATGCATATTATCTGTTATTTCCTGTTTACATCCATCATCTGTTGTTTCTTCTTTTGTGTGTTTATCAAGCTCTCCTTTGGTCTGCCTCCCGTTTTTTTTTCTTTTTCTTTTTTTCCCCCTTTATGTAGGAGGGACTTTGCCCAAGGGCAAAAAAAAAAAAAAAAAGGCCACTGAGATGCCAGTCCCAGAAAAGGGTCCAAAGTGGTAGTCAAAATTTGAAGGATAAGTGTCTTGAAACCTCCCTCTTGAAGGAATTCAAGTCATAGGAAGTAGAAATACTTTTGAAAGCTGGCAGGGAGTTCCAGAGCTTACCAGAGAAAGGGATGAATGACTGAGAATACTGGTTAACTTTTGCATTAGAGAAGTGGACAGAATAGGTGCTTGCTTGGTGGGTCTTTCATGTATTTATTTACAGGGAATACTTCGTTTTACTCCCACGTCTTGTATCCCAGTCTTGTATACTTTGTGGTCAATTGGGTCAGGTGGGGCAGGAGAACGTCTTGGAGCACTGCCTTTTGTTACAGTCCCATGGCTTGTCTCTTTACAAACTTTTACTTCATATTTCTTGCTTGTCTCTGTAACAAACTCTTTCTTATGGAGTTTGAAGTTTCACCTATACTGTTCTTGATTCCTACAGTGTATTAAGAAACTACCAGTAGGACTGAAATGATGTAGGATAGTATAGAAGAGTTTTTAAGTCCATTTTTGGTAATAACCAGGATCCATCTTGCAACCAGAATTAGAATGATTAGGATGATAGAAACAGTGAAGTATTGTTTCTCTGTTTATTGCCTTGTATAACCAGGAACTGTCTTGCAGGGAGGGAAGATGACAAAGCGGGCTGCAGGAAGAATTTGAGGATCACACCACTGGGGACCACACCAGGGGAAGACCAGCGCACCATCTCGACCTGCAAGGAAGGCTGGAGGGAGACGGAGGGGGAACTTGTAATGCTACTGCGCAGTCTTGTGGCCGTCTGTCCGGCCCAGCAGGTGACACCCTGGAATTTGGGGAGTCTTGTCCTTCACTAGGGGGCAAGTAATCTCCAGTGTTATAATCCTAGTTAGCATCCTTATATTTCCTTAACCCTTTTTTTCTATGGTCATATCTTAACATGGAGGTTACTGTAATAAATTATTTAAATGGACATCAAGAAAAGGAAATGTGGACAACAATTTTTACTTTGCCAAGTTACACAAGCATGTATTTTAGAGACTAGTAGGAAAGAATAAGTGTTTTATAAGTTATAGTTGATTATGAGAAAGACTGATTAGTAGTGAAAGGGTTAAAAGCTTGGAGAGTAGTGGTAGGGATCTGTAACAAGCAGGCTGTGTGTAGTAACTGGGTATGAATATATTGAGCCAAGATTTGACATACTAACATACTTCTGTCTTTAAACCAGGGGGATGTCCAAGGAAGAGAACACATGGAGGGATGCCAGGGTGAAGAGTGCTGCCCTTGAAACTGAATGTGGAGACTAAGAGGAACACTAGATAGAGGGAAGTGTCAAGAAAGCAAGATAACACATTACAGGAAAGTGTCAAGAAAACAAAATAACAGAATACAAGGAAGTTTCAAGATACAGATTACAGGGAAGTCTCAAGAAAACAAGATAACAGATTACAGGGACTCAAGAAAACAAGATGACAAATTACAGGGACTCAAGAAAACAAGATGACAGATTACTGGGAAGTCTCTAGAAAACAAGATAACGGATTACAGGGACTCAAGAAAACAAGATAACAGATTACAGGGAAGTCTCAAGAAAACAAGATAACAGATTACAGGGAAGTCTCAAGAAAACAAGAACAGATTACAGGGAAGTCTCAAGGAAACAAGATAGACACATCACAGGGAAGAAACAAGAAAACAAGAATAGATTACAGGGAAATCTCAAGGAAACAAGATAGATTACAGGGAAGTAACAAGAAAACAAGATGAAAAGATGACAAGGGAAGCCTCTAGAAGACAAACTGACATGTGGCAGAGTTGACATGAGATCTGGGACTGTTTAACTTGGATTTTTTGCTTAGCCCAGTACATACATTGCTGAGTGGCCGCACCTTCCTCTCAGTGACTCAGCGCTGGGCTACACGACACATGCTCCAGTGGTGTGTTTGTGTTGTGTCTTTGCTTGTTTTGTATGCAGGTTAGCGTTTTAATTGGTATCCTGACACTTGCAGAACGAAGACTTGTTTACAGAAATTCATTTAAAATTATGATGAGTATAGTGGAAAACTTAGCTCAGTTTTTATAATACTTGTGTGATTGCCATTTTGAGCAGCACACAAAGGTATTCTGAATTAAATTACTTCATCTTGTAGAATAAAATAAAAATCCTGAACATATTGGTGTGATCAGATTGTGGATGAACTGAACATATTGGTGTGATCAGATTGTGGATGAAATGTCAAATAAAAGAGTGATTTATGAGACGATTCCACTCTGTTCACATAATTGGATGGTGTGTGGCTGGAGTGGTGTGAAATACTTTATAGAGAACTCCACTTCACTTGATGTATTATCCACACACTGGTCACGTTATGCTGAGGTTTTTTCCCACAGCATGAAGCAAGTTATTCAGAATGCCTGTGTGTGCTGCTGAATACATCATAAGACATTACAGAAAGTTTCCAGTTATAATACTCTTAAATTGCAAAAACTTGTACTTGTTTTGGCTATTTTTACACCCTTTGCTAAGGCTCAGGATATCAGTCAAACTTGTCTATTGAAGGCAAAGGATATCAGTCAAACTTGTCTATATTGAAGGCAAAGGATATCAGTCAAACTTGTCTATATTGAAGGCAAAACAAGCAAAGGCACACAACACAAAACCATCCCTGGAGCAACATGTGACCTGGTGCCAGTGTGGAAGGCAGAAGGGAAATGTACAGGTGAGCACCAATGTTCCTTCTGACCAGTCTGGAGCCAAGGATCTCTCTCTCTCTCTCTCTCTCTCTCTCTCTCTCTCTCTCTCTCTCTCTCAGCCCACAGCCTCACAGGATGTCCCCCCCCGGTATGTTTACAAACCCCACAGCCCCTTCCCTTAAATACACACAGTCTCACCAGAAGTATGTTTATGCACCACAGCCTCATGTGCTGCACCAGTGATGTCCCTCCTTGTTGGTGCTTCTAGTGATGTCCCTCTTAGTTCGTGCTTCCAGGGTGCCGATGTGTGGAGATCCATTGCTGAAATAGTACCTGATGGTTACACACAGTTGTAGTTGATACACTATCTATTTGTGAATAAATGTAAATACTACTGCAATGTATGCCAAGATATAGGATAATAAAAGAAAGAATATCTGCTTTTTTATCTGTCCTCTGATATAAGATGTCATGAACAATAGCCACAAATATTATAGCAAGTCTGAGATGCACCTTATAGAGAACACGCACACACACACACACAAACCTTATGGAAACAGTGAGGGAGACATAAGAAAAAGAAAGAAATGGTAAAACATGATAAAAGACAGCCAGAGGTGAAGGAGATGTCACACTGAACACTTCCTTTCATTTTCATATACTGAAATTAATAGAATGTTCGTGCACAGGTTAACACTTTAATGCTTAATTAACAATTAACAACTCCATGAAGACCAAGAAGAAATGTAAAGTGAAAATGACTGATATATTAAGTAAAATACTTTAACCCTTTCACTGCTACACAAATTTGCTATTTCAATCCCCATAACTTTTTTGACACTATTCTTGTACTGAGCTCGTAAATATTTCTGTGGTGTATAAAGATAATATTAACCTCCTGTTTCCTCTCTTTTCTCTCCTGTATCTCTATTGAAACAATCTTTACAGCGCCAGGAAGATTAGCAAAGGAAGACCATGGCTGTAAAAGGCAACTGTACAAGGCAGCCACACAACCCAAGATGTTTTATACCCAAATTAATGGAAGTATAGATGCAAAAGCACCAAATCACTACTATACAAAGAACAGTGAGTTAATTTTAGCACAACACAAACTCCAGTACAGAAATACCACCTGTGTTACTGTTACCTGTGCTGACTTGACATGTGTGCCTCCAGTGGTGGTCACCTTGCATCACTGTGATCTAGTGATGTTGAGGGGGTGGGGGAGTGTGCTGTCAGGGGTTGGACTGGTCAGGCTGGCCATGCTGGAAGGTGGCAGGTGTCTGGAAGAGTGGACAAGTCTCATGAAAAGGAAATAACACTTTTTTTTTTTTATGCAAGAGGGGCACCAAGAGAAAAAAATAAAATAAATAAATAAAAAAATAAGGTGCCAATCCCCAGAATTACTGATCAACACACCACAATACCTAAGCAACACAATCAAGGCCAAGAATGTTACAGCTCGAGCTACAAACCAGAAACATCTTGGTCTCAGAATGGAAACCTTACAGCTTAGACCACCGGTGACCATAAATATGTTAACTACTATCAGCTGGAAGTGACAATGCCTAAACTAACATGACTTCCTCAAGCTGCTGCCTTAACGGGTCACTGTGGTAGATCAGCCTTCTTACAAACACTTGGCCACCTGATGTGTTTATATTCATCCTCGGTATTCAGCAAGGTATCAAAACAAAAATCGTAGTCCTTTGGTGAGATCTACCAGAGCGATGGAAGACCATGGATCACCTAAAAGGTCAATAATGAGGACCACCCCAGCAGTCACAGTGGATCTGACTGAAGGACCATGGAAATTTTACCTAGTGTGACAGATCCTTGAGTCACCCATTACACTGCATCCATGAACCACTAATGCAAACTAACAAATAGAAATATGACATCCTAAGCTCCTCCCTGCCAGGAATACTACATACTGAACTAATAATGGCTACAAATATTACAATCTTGACTACCAATCTATGTGTCTATCTGTATACTATAGTGGTAATCACATGTAAGGTTGACAATGGCTAGAAATACCACATCCTTCACTACTACTGGCAGGAAACTATTATACCTTTAATACTCAAACCCACCAGACACACATGCATCCAAATGTCTTTGTGTAAAACTGCACCGATGCACAGGTGTGCCAAAAAATGTACTTTTTGAATTAATAAAAGTTTCTGGGATATGGATGTCAATTTTTGGTGTGTCAAAGATGAGCACAATTGTCACAAAAGTAATGAACTGGCAACACTGAGGCTCCCCACAGCAGGCTGACTGTTAGATAATTTGTAAGTTTCAGGCCGTGACTCAGGCTGTTTGCACATAATGCAAGATGAATGCTGACTTCAGTTTTTCACTATTTTCTTGAGATCTAATTGATATCACAATGACAAACAGTACCATTGCAAAGCTCATAAAATGGTGGTTCAAGTGACGTGCAGCATGCAAAAGTGTTGAGCTACAAAGTTGGGAACAATTTTTTAAAATTATTTTTAGGGAAAACGAGTGAAATTACTTAAGTGAATCTTTTATGTGACAGTAAAAATAACTTCCTTGTGAATCTATGTGCCTACTTACGAGTCACAAAGGAAAGAAAACTGCTTCTAAATCAGTTTTGCAAGTCGTGTGGAGAGGCCACAAGTGCCTGCCAACAGAGCGGGCATTGGAAAGAACACACACAGGGAACTTACCAGTGCATGAGAGGGTCAAGTACTTGTGGCTGGAGTACAGGTTGTTCCAGGACAGGCTGTCTGGAAGCAGTGGCAGCAGGCAGCACCACACCACAGGGAGGGGCAGTGGCCAGCCCTCTTGCCTGGTGTCCAGTGGTGCCTGGATCACTCCACCACACTGAAAATTTTGGGAGTAGTTAGTATGAATTCAGGATAGTTATTATTGTTACTTTACTATATTTCTTGCTTCATTTGATACACTGAGTCACAAAAATCACTGGATCATATTGTGGAAATACTCAAAAGTAATAGAATAAATGAGCATCTTGTGGCAATTATCACTAATGACTGATAATTGTGAACAAATCGAAAGACAAAAAAGAAAATCACACTTAATTTGATATATTCAGTAACCACAAAAATTAGATCATATGCAAATACTTAAAATTAAACAAAAAGTAAAATTGAATACCTTACAGCACAAATACTGGTAGATAATGAACAAAAAGACAAAAGAATTACCTGCAAGCAGAGAGACTCACCTTGACTTGACCTGGCCAGGAGTCTTACTGGTGGGAATCCTGTTCATCCCAGCACACTCACACCACCACCTGCCTTTGTCTCACACTTAACCCTTTCACTGCTATTTGACACAGTTATATCCTAAATTACCAACCACTCTGAGATATCTTTACTTGTTTCTCAGCCACACCAAATATTGTACCAGCTAGAATTGCAAAACCTATTTTTTCTTATCCTCTTCTTTCTTGTAGATACTTAAAAAGGTTCCACATATTGCTTTTAGTGTTGTAAATTGTTATGTATAGCAGTGAAAGAGTTAACCTTCCTCCTGTCACTCAAATGGCAACTCAATACACACACATACTCGTACAGAAATCTTTAGAGAATGTTTATCTTGAAAAATATGAAGCCCTTATTAACTTTTTATGAAACTTAAATTTTCCTGAACTTGAACAGAGAAATAAATGACTAAAAACTTCAACTTCCTAAACTTCAAGACATGGATAACTAAACTTTTCTAAATTCAAACTGAGACATGAATAGGTAGCAAAACTTAGAACACTTCCATAAAACTGAAAACAAAACATACATGACAGAGACACAGGTACCAATTTGATAACAATATTACCCTGACAAAAATTACAACACACAAATTAAGGAATGTGTGGTCCAGGGGTGAGCTTAAGTATATGTACTTAGACTAGGTACAGATTTTCATAAACTTGTATTTGGACTTTAAAAATTCAATGTTACTTGTCCTTATACTTGTACTTAGACCCAAATTACTTGAAAAATACCAAGTACACTCAAGTACAAGCAAGTACATTGTATTTAATCAAAGGTTATATACTGTATATAGATTCTAGTGAACTTTGGGATGATACTGTTGGGTAAATATGCTTAATGAGTGTTATCATATTGGAGTGTAACAGAGAATAAAGGAACATAATTTTCAACAGTGTACTCATTAATGTGTATAAAAGAAAACTACTAACTTTCGTGCTTTACAAATCTGTGACAGGAATTCTTTTTATCGCATAAAGTACTTCTATTTAAATACAATGACATATACTTGACTTGGACTGAGTATGTAGTAAAATGACTGTACTTGTATTGGGAAAAATATTCAGGTGACTTGGACTGAAGTAATGAGTCACCTGTAACTAGACCCTGGTGTGATAATAAATAACATAAATGAGCTGAACAAGAGAAAGATAATGTTGCTACAGTAGAATATCTGTACAAGAAAATATATATATCATTCATTTAATTCTGAACTTACACATTTTTAAAAGTTAATAGGAATCTACAACAATACTCTTGAATAACTAGGCCAATTAAATAGATGACATTTAACATAAACAACCAGACATATGCAAGGAAAACTAGCCTAGAAAAAAAGAAGATACCTTTCAAACCTTCATTTAAAATTTATTGGTCACATATTGAGAGAAAATAGAAAAAAAATGAAAAATAAACAACATTCTCTTTTCTTTCCTTTCCATTTCTTTCTCTTTACGGTCTCCCCTTAAACTTCTTCTTCTTTTTGTTGTTGTTGTTGTTGTTATGTTTGTTCTTGTTCTTGATGCGGTTCCTTACTCCCATGCTCTCCTCCTCATCGTCATCATCAGCAGCTCTCTTCTTCCCTCTCTTCCCTCCCTTCTCGTCTAGCCGCGCCATCTCCTGCGAGGGGAGAGAGGAAGGGAGAGGGGGTGAGAGGGGCAAGAGGTGAGAGGGATAAATTGAGAGAAATTAGTTTTATTTTTATGTAAGAGGGGCACTGGCCAAGAGGGAAACAAAATAAATACATTAATTAAATGATTAAATAATAAAAAAGACCCTAATGAGAGGGTGAATATGTAATCAGTCAGTTAGGCTTACTTAGCTGTAATCAATCAGTCAGTCAGTCAGTCAGTCAGTCTAATTATGTTTATATGTTCTTACTTGAGAGAGGAAGAGAACGGTCCCCAAACAGAGCACTTGATAAACAGAATGGGTCTACGTTGTTAGTGTCAAGTCATTAGAGAACTTCAAAGACCAGACAAACTTATGGATGACGATGATAGGTAGAAATAAGAAGGCATGTTTCATAGAGGGGCTGCCCTGTGTGGATAGAATGGCTTCCTGCACCAGCTTCCCTTATTTTCCCATGTCTTCATGTTCTTATTTGAAGGAGAGGAGGAAAATGGTCCTAAGGTATAGCACAGTACTGGACACTGAGTTAGTCTGCTCAGGGCAAGAATGACTAAACCAATGTCAAATTCTGCTTCACCCTTGATCCCCAAGTGATGGGTGGTGCAGTGCTGTGCCTCTCACGGCTCTGATGGGTGATGTATGGGAGGCTGGAGTAAATAAAGATATGGGTGATGTATGTATGGAATGCTGAACTAAATAAAGAGATGGGTGATGCATGTATGGAAGGTTGAACGAAAGTGACAAAGGGATGGATGATGCACTTATGGAACATTGAAGTAAAGTGATGTGGATATGGGTGATGAATGTATGGGAGGCTGAAGTAAATAATGAGTCATACAAAAACACCATTAAAAAGAAGGATAGGCACTTCTTATACTGCAAGTTTAATTATTTTAGGATCTGTATTAAAGAAAATACACTGCCGTCCACACTCAGTTACAGTTTTGTGTCACTGATGAATCTACTACAGTAAGAATGGTGCCTCAGTTCTGCACATCTAGATAGATATATAGATTGATAGATAGATGTTTAATGACCAAAGATCTTGCAGCATAAAAAATTAACACTAGTTTTAAAACCAAATAACTGTTTGAATCTTGTGAATACTATCTGGGTCCAGTCAGAATAATTTGTCAGTATGTCATGTAAAATACTACATCAAATGAAGATGAAAAGAAAAGAAAAGATGTTGAATATTAAAAAAGAGAATATCCTAAAAAAAACAGTAAAATTATGAAATATATGGCCACTCCTATACAGCACCATCACAACTGTCCAGCCATCGTGTGAGAAGACCCCGTGCTCCTCACCCACTCGCTGGACAACTCAAGCCATCACACACACATTTCAGACACTTCATTATTTATTTTTTTTTTACCTCTGTTTGGGAACTGGCACCTCAATGGGCCTTTTTTCTTATTTTTGTTGCCCTTGGCCAGTACCCCTCTTGTATAAAAATAGAAAATAATGATAGAAAACAGAAATAAAAGCCACACACTCAATCTTGCCAAATCTCTCTCTCTCTCTCTCTCTCTCTCTCTCTCTCTCTCTCTCTCTCTCTCTCTCTCTCTCTCTCTCTCTCTCTCTCTCTCTCTCTCTCTCTCTCAAAAAGGCAAATCTCACTCTAAAATAAAGAAAATGAATAAATAAAAAATAAAACACAGAATTAAAAAAATAAAAATAAAAAAATAAAAGCCACTCACAATCTGCAAATCTCTCTTAAAAAAAAATAAAAAAATAAAAAAAATAAAAAAATAAATAAATAAATAAATAAATATGAACCAAAAACTAAACGCTCACAATCTTGGCGAATCTCTCAGCCTCAGCCACCCGTTCCTCCAGCACCAGCACCTCCTCCTTGACGACTGGGTACACCTCCAGGCGGGTGTTGAGCAGCTCCTCGATCCTCTGGTACACCTCCACCTCGTACTGGAAGCATGTAAGGGGGAGGAGAGAGGGAGGGAAGGGATGGGAGAAGGTTAGGGATCTCTTAACCACAGTAAATCTATTTTGTACTAAGCAAAGCAATCTCTCTCTCTCTCTCTCTCTTTCTCTCCACAAGTTACCTCCAGGCTTCTCCTCCCTCACAGACCTTCATTAATCTTTCCTCCATCTTTCCTCCAATCCTGACTATCCTGTGACACTTGCTTCATAGTTAAAATAGTGTTTTTGTTAGATAGTCTGACATCACATCCAGTTATTCTTCCCTCCACCACCCTCTCTCCTTTCCTCCCTATTTCTTTCCACAAGTTACCTCCAGGCTTCTCCTCCCTCACAGACCTTCCTTAATCTTTCCTCCAAGTTTCCTCCAACCCTGACTATCCTGTGACACTTGGTTCATGGTTAAAATAGTGTTTTTGTTGCACAGTCTTACATCATCACCTGTCATATGTACTGTACCTGTGGTCTGGGATGGTCTGGTAACACACTTGCCTTCAATCAGCACTCCTCTAATGGCATTGTCTTGAAAGTTGTATATATATTTTTTTTAGTGGTAAGTAAGTTGTTTCTCGTTGCTGTGAAGCACGCAAGGGTACATAGCAGGCACAGGATGGAAAGTTTTCACTATAGATTTTTTTTTTATCTGAGAGTGCTACTGGCCAAGGGCAACAAAAAATATTGACAAAAAAATAAAATAAAATAAATAAAAAATAAATAAAAGGACCACTTGAATGCCAATTCCTAGACATGCCAAATAGAATGATAAAAAAATAAATTAATTAAAAAAATAAACAAACAAACAAACAAACAAACAGAGGATAAGTGTCTTGAAACCTTCCTGTGACCAGATGAAGTGACTTCCTGGCCTCCCCTGACCTGTGGTGGTGGCCGCGACCAGTCACCATATGACCTTGACAGCATCGGAAAGCAGTGTTGTCAAGTGTCACAGTACACACACCAAGATCCTCACTATTATCCTCAAAGAAACAAAACATCCATAATATTTTCCAAGACACTTATCCTTAAATTTCCAATAATCCTCTTGACATCCCTTGTGACCGGCACCTCTGCGGGATTTACTTTTCCCCTTGTTTTCCCTTGGCCAGTGATCGACTTACATAAAAAAAAATAAGTAAATAAATAAATAAACAGATAAATAGATAAATAAATAAAACATCCTTATTTAAAGAAACGGATGTGTTCAGAATCAATAATAAATAATAAGCATAAATTAATGAAAAAATTACTTACGACACATGGGAGAGAGATATGCAAGAAAATTCTCACTACAAAACAGATTTACTAGTGTTTGTTATTGTTAGTAAGAGATTTGTTAACTAATGCCTAGAATATTTGGTGAGATTTACTGTGTGTGTGGAGAGGGGGGGGGTGATGGGGATAGTGGTGGAAAGGGAGGGGAGAGGGTGGGTGATATGGAAGAGATGAGAAGGGAGAGGGTGGAAGATGAGGAAGGGAAGGGAAGGGAAGGGAAGGTAAGAAGAGGAAAGGAAAGAAATGGAAAGAAAAAGGAAAGGATAAGAAATGAAACAGAAGGAAAGGAAAAAAATGGAGAGGAGAGAAGAAAGGAAAGAAAAGTGAAGGAAAAAGAGAACAAAAGGAAAGGGAAGGATAGGGAAGGGAAGAAGAGCAAAGGAAAGAAATGGAAAGAAAAAGGAAAGGATAAGAAATGAAACAGAAGGAAAGAAATGGGGAAGAGAGAAGAAAGGAAAGAAAAGAGAAGGAAAAAGAGAACAAAAGGAAAAGGGAAGAGAAGGAAAGGGAAGAGAAGAGAAAGAAATAAATGGAAAGGAAAGAACCAGTGAGGAAGAGAAAAGAAAGGAAATGAAAGAAAAGGAAAAAAATAAAGGAAAAGAAAAAAAAAAAAAAGGAAAAGGAAGGGTAGAGATCCCCACACACAAAAAAAAAAGCAAAAACAAAACAAAACAAAACAAAACTAACCTAACCAAAACTAAATAACCAACAAATAAACCACTACCACCACCACCCACCTGGGACACCAGTGTGATGGCCACCCCCGCCTTGCCGGCCCGAGCAGTGCGGCCCACCCGGTGGATGTAGTTCTTGCTGTGCATCGGGACGTCAAAGTTGATGACGTAATCCACTGCAGGAATGTCCAAGCCTCTGCAGGGGGAAACGAGGGGAAAATGAGGGGAAATGAGGGGGATATTAGGGAAAACGAGGGGAAAAGTAGTGCAAATGATGGGCAAGGATCGGGAAGGGGAAAAAATTACAGGAAAAGGAGAATGAAGGGAAAATATTATGGGGAAAGGAGGAAAAATGAGGAAAAATAAGAAAGGAGGAAAATTAAGGAGAAAAGAGGAACAAAATGGGACAATAACAGAAAATTGTTGAGAGTGAAAGACAAGAAAATAAGGGAATAAAGACAATGGAAACTAACATGGGAAAGAGGGGGAAAATGAGGAAAAATAATGAAAAACTGATAAGAATTAAAGAGAGGAAAATGAGGAAATGCTAAGAGAAACTGACAAGAGGGGAAAAAGAGAAAAACAAGGGAATAACAGAAATTGATAAGGGAAAAAAAAAAAAGAGGAGACTGTAAATGAATAATGGGTGAAAAGAGGGAAAAGTAATGGAAACTGAAAGAAGAAAGAGAAAAATGAGGAGGATAATAATGAAAAACTGAAAAGAAGAAAAGAAGAGAAAAAATACAGGAATAATAAGATAAATTAAGAAGAAAAGAAGAGAGAAAATGAAGAAATAATGAAAAACAGATAAGAAGACAAGAAGAAAGAAAAATAAAGGAATAATAAGAGAAACTAAGAAGAAAAATACAAAAGAAAAATAAGGAAATAGAGAAACTGACAGAGGAAAAGAAAAAAAAATACAAGGAAATAAAAAAAAATGATAAAGAAGAAAAAGAACAGAGTAACAAGCAAATAACAACAAAAACCAACAAAACACATAAACACACCAAAGGAATAAAAATAAGGAAAACCAACCAACCAAACAACAAAAGAAACAAACAAACAAAGGAGAAATAATAATAAAAAAAATACAAACACCAAAAAAACAAACAAACAAACAAACAAACAAACAAACCTTGAAGCAACATCAGTAGCCAGTAAGATGGATCGTTCCTTGGCCTTGAACTTGTTAAGCGCCCCTAACCTCTTGTTCTGTGTCATCTTCCCATACAGAGGAATAGCCGTGAACCCGAGATTCCGCAGCATAAGGGCGGTACGGAGGGTGGACAGCTGGGTGGCGCAGAATACTATAACGGCCTGGTTGCCAATCTCGTTTAAAATGTGGATCAGGTAGAGGTGCTGCGGAGGAGATGTGGATTAGTGGTGGGTGGTGGGTGGGTGGTTGGGGGTATTGGAATGGGGGTAGCAGAGTGTGTGTGTGTGTGTGTGTGTGTGTGTGTGTGTGTGTGTGTGTGTGTGTGTGTGTGTGTGTGTGTGTGTGTGTGTGTGTGTGTGTGTGTGTGTGTGTGTGTGTGTGTGTGTGTGTGTGTGTGTGTGTGTGTGTGTGTGACTGGAAGGAAAGAAGGAAGGAAAGAAAGTAAGGAGAGGAGAGAAGAGAAAAGGAGAGAGAGAGAGAGAGAGAGAGAGAGAGAGAGAGAGAGAGAGAGAGAGAGAGAGAGAGAGAGAGAGAGAGAGAGAGAGAGAGAGAGAGAGAGAGAGAGAGAGAGAGAGAGAGAGAGAGAATTAGGTTTGGTTAGGTTCAATGCATCATAGGTATTTGGTAAACAGAGAACAGTAAGAGACAAAATATAAAAACAAATAAATAAATAAACAAACAAATAAATAAAAAAAATAAGAGAAAAAACAAGAGAAAAAAAAATGTATACTCAAATCATTCACTAACACATACCATAGAACAAAATAAAACTAAATAAAACACACTGAAATAAGATAAAACAAAATACAGTATAATGAATAAAAAAAAAATTACAATACAATGAAATAAAATAAAATAAAATCCAACTAAATAAAATAAAATAAAATTAAATTAAATACAATATAAAACAAAAATACAATGAAAATAAACCAAACCAAACCAAACCAAACCAAACCAAACAAAACCCACAAACCCCCACCTTGTGTTTGCAGGGCACAAACAACATGTACTGCTTCAGCTTGGACACTGTCTGGTACTTTGATGACACCTCCACCTTGACGGGGTCCTTCAGGTGTGCCCTCTGCAGCTTGTTCACCTGCCGGGAGGGGAAAGAGGGGGCTAGTTGAGCAGAGCCTTCTTGAGAGAGAGAGAGAGAGAGAGAGAGAGAGAGAGAGAGAGAGAGAGAGAGAGAGAGAGAGAGAGAGAGAGAGAGAGAGAGAGAGAGAGAGAGAGAGAGAGAGAGAGAGAGAGAGAGAGAGAGAGAGAGAGAGAGAGAGAGAGAGAGAGAGAGAGAGAGAGAATGGTATGTTTGGCAGCGAGGTGCACTCTCCTTATCACACACTGTGGGTAGGAACACTCCTCAGTACCTCATCACTTGTCAGGGCTAATACACATGACTGCCTTTTTTGCTTTTCCTGCTTTCCGCTCACATACTGCAGCACTGTTTCCATGCATCAGTGCCTGGCAGATGTGGGTGGAAAGCACATCAATGAGACAACTATTCAAGCTATTACAGATCTCCACAAAGCAGGTCTGAGGACAAGGACATATTCTAAGAGGCAGCTGGAAGTCAACCACAGCCTTACAGTACATTAAATTAAGGAAAGGAAGTGTTTATCTCTGTACTGTCCATGACACTTAATGCCATGACCTTGGGTGCCAGTTACAGCAAGAAAAGGCAACTTATAAATGACTCACTGAGAAAGAAAAGGATCCAGTTTATAAATAGATATGAAGACTGGGCCTTATATAGGTGGTGTACAGTAGTGTGGTCCAATGAAAGGACTTGTGTTAGTGGTACATCAACCAAAGTGTACAGGCAGCTTGGGTCTGCTCCAGTGATCCTCGCTACACTCACACCACAAACCACCCTCAGAGTTTAAAGATTTGAGGATGTTTTACTTTCAATGGCGTTGGTGATCTTGTTGTGCTTCGTGACAAAACTACTGTCACCAAAGAAGTGTATTTGGAACTTTTAATGGATCATCTTATCTTTCAAAATAACGTAAGCCAAAATTTTCAAACAGGATCGCATAGCAGCTCATACCACTCAGGCTGTGTAAGAATGGCTAGGAAACTGTGAAATCAACACCAAGAGAGACTGGCCTGCTAATTTATGGGATGTAATTAAGGCTACATTAAGAGACCACGACACCTCCACACTCTCCAAGCTTTGCAAATGTTGGGCAGGATTCAAGCTTGAGACACTTCAAAATCTAACTGACAGTGAACCAAAACATCTCAGGGAAATGCTCAAGAAACAAGGAAATTTAATAAAAAACTACACCAAGAAATGGAGTTAAAAATTGTAAGTTTTTTTTTGTGATCTGATGGGAAGAATGCAACCAAAAACTTTTCACACACTGTTGAAGAAGAGATAATGGACAGGTGAGTTGACAAGTTCATTAGGAGCTGACAGGTAAAAAATAAAAAATAAATAAAAATAACAGAAGGAAGAATGACAGAATAAAGAAGAAAGGGAAAATAAGCAAAATGAGGGAAAGTGCATGGAAAAATTATACGGAGGTAAAAAAAATAATAGAGCAGAGAATGAGGGAATAAGGGAGAAAGGGAAAATAGGTGAAATGAAGGGAAATGCATGAAAAATTATGGGAAAAGGGAAGATGGGAAGACTGTGGCACTGTAACAAAGACTATGACAATACCAGGAAAAACATAAGATGGCATTAAAAGGAAGACACTGAAGGGGAGTGGCACTGTTTGGGAGACTGCAGCACTGATGGGGAGGTAGCAGAAGTGATGTGAAAGTGGCACTAATGAAATGGCACTAATGGGAAGAAGAAAGCACCAATAAGACGGCTCTGATAGGAAGGTGGCATTGATGAGACTATGGCGCTGTTAAAATGGAATTGATAGGAAGATTGTCACTGAAAAGATAGCACTGATAGCAAAGAGATACTGAAGATAGTAATATGGCACTGCAAGGGATAGCACTGCTGGGACGGCACCTTGCTGGTCATGGTGGCGGAGAACAGCATTGTCCTCCTCTCCCGTGGCAGCTCCTTCAGGATCTTGTCCACCTCCTCCTCGAAGTCCAGGTTCAAAATGCGGTCTGCCTCGTCCATCACCTGCCGGGGACACTTGTTACTCTGCGGCTCTCACCTGTGCACCCTACTTGTCTGGCATTAGGTTAGGTTAGGTGCATCATTGGGGTTAGGTTAGGTTCATCATTGGGATCTGGTGAGGTTAAGTTGGGTTGCATTAGGTAAGGTTCAGTTAGGTTTAAGATTTGGTGGTTAAGTTTCATTAGGTTGAGATTTGGTATGGTATGGTATGGTATGGTATGGTATGGTATGGTATGGTTAGGTTAGGTTAAGTGCATCACTGGGATCTGGTGAGGTGAGGTGAGGTGAGGTGAGGTGAGGTGAGGTGAGGTGAGGTTTGGTTCAGTTTAGTTAGGTTAGGTTAAATGCATTATTGTGATTTGGTGAGGTTCAGTTTGGGGTTTAGTTTGGTTAAGTTAAGTTAGGTTAGGTTATGTACATCATTGGGATCTGGTGAGGTTAGGTTTGGGAATTGGTGCAGTGCTGTGCTTCCCATGCGATGGAGGATGCAAGGTGACATGCAAGATACTCATAGAAATCTTTAATTTTCTTTTTTATATAATTTTTTCATGTAAAATCTGAGAGCATCTTAACATTCAGGAGTGATTTTTTTTTGTCCAAGAAGACATGTTTTGTTTTAAGCATGACCTCACAATGACTGGACATTACCATTATAAGTAAAGTGTATATACCATAAAATTTCATTCCTTAACTTACATTCCCCATAATTACCGTATTGTATGGCTCATAAGATGCACCCTCTCTCTCTCTCTCTCTCTCTCTCTCTCAAAAAAAAAAAAAAAAAAAAAAAAAAAAGTCTCAGGAAATGAGCCTGCGTCCTCTGAGGCGGCCAAGGTTCAGCATTGGGGCAGTGGTTGGTGGTAAGTCTATGGCAACAGAGGCTCTAAAATAAAACCCCAGACATCTTCGCACATGTAAACAAAGTGGTGGTTGGTACTACACCACAAAACAACTCATTCTTTCAAGGTAACAATACATAATAGGTTATACTGACTGGTAATTCACATAGAATGACACCAGTCAGGAAGAATTTGCCTAAGTGACCATGCACCATGCATTGCATGTACCAAAACAAACACGTGGTAGGTTACACGTCGAACCCGGTGACATGGGCAAGCTTCATTGTGTTCTTTACAGTGTGCTGCCGTTAATCCTTGAGGTAAGACACACTTTCATACAATTAAAACTCCACCTATCTTGTAACATTCTTACCTAGCATACATGTTAAAAAAAAAAACTTGAAGCTAATGAGAAACTTTTTTTTTCTTTAAGAAAATAGCTTACTACCTAAAAACAAAAGATTTCTAATAATGATCTAAATGCATGTGAGAGTCTTCAAATGTCAGGTGAAATCCTTCACTTCATATTCAGAGCTTAAATCCACTCATTTATGATTTTTTTTCATTTCAATGTCTGCCAAAAACTGGGTGCATCTTATGAGCCCATGTGTCTTATGAGCCATCAAATATGGTACTTTGTTTTTAAGCCTACCGAGGTTTTCAACTTCAGTAGTGTTTATTCAACTATTGTTGAAAAAACACTGCCTCAACTGTGGATGTAAAGAAAATTCACCAAACTTGTGTAGTTGTTGAGCTAACTGAAGAAATATATGTATTTCTCAAGGGAGGCTGAGTTTCTTTCAAACTCTGTGGGTTTGTGGCGAGCAGGGCTGCCAACACAACAATGAGGTCTCATTGAGATTCTTCTCTGAACAGAGTACAGAATCATGAAAACACCCTTGAAAACCCTAACCACCCATTCACCCTCATCAAACCATCACAAAGTCATGAAAACACTAGAAAACTCCCAATAACTTCCACTATGGCCAGTTAAGCTCCTTAGTCACACAACTCTTGGAAAAACATAAATAACTTTCACTCAACCATATCAAACAAAAAACAAAAACAAACAAAAAAAAAACCCTTGAAATCTTCCCAGAATATAAAAAAAACAATCAGTTAAATTCCCTAAAATGGCAAAAAAAAAAATAAATAAATAAACAAAATAAATAAATAAATAAATAAATAAAAAAATAAAAAAAACTTCCACTAGGCTCCATCAAACCAGAAAAAACACCCTTCAAAAAACTAACTAAAAAAAAAAAAAAAAACTCGCAAAAAATAAATGGAAAAAAAAAAATAAATAAATAAAATATATATATATATATATATATATATATATATATATATATATATATATATATATATATATATATATATATATATATATATATATATATATATATATATATATATATATAAATAAATAAAAATTAATAACCAGCAACATCTAGCAGACCCAGCAATACCCTTAACTCCTTGCCCCACCCCCTGACCCCAACAAGACCCTGACAAGACCTTGCACAACACACTCCAGCCCTCAGGAACAAAGGAACCCACCAGGTACTTGAGCGCCTTCAGGTTGAACCCCTTGGTCTTCTGCAGGTGGTCTACGAGGCGGCCCGGCGTGGCCACAATGATGTGAGGGCGCTTGGCCAGCTCCACTGCCTGCTGGGTGATGTCCATGCCTCCCACCACCACCACGCAGGTCACCCCCACCGCCCGCCCTGGGAAAGAGTGGAACTATTGGGATTGTACTAAGCATTGCGACTGTAATCTGTGTCTGTCCAGGTATTGTACTCTGTGTCTGTCTAGCAATTGTAATTTGTGTCTGTATATCTGTCTATTGTAATTTGTGTCTGTCTATTTGTTGTAATCTGCGTCTCTATTTGGACTGTAATAAGTGTTGTGACTGTAATCTGTGTCTGTCTGGTTATTGTAATCTGTGCCTGTCTATTGATTGTAATTATGCATGTCTGTCTATCTGTCTATTGTAATTTGTGTCTGTCTGTCTGTTGTAATCTGCATCTATCTGTTGTAATCTGTATGTCTATTGTAATTTGTGTTTATCTATCTATTGTAATCTACATCTATCTACCTATTGTAATCTGTCTATCTGTCTATTGTAATCTGCATCTATCTATCTACTGTAATTTGTACTTATCTACTGTAATCTGTCTATCTATCTATTGTAATCTGCACTATCTATAGTGATATGCGTCTACCTATCCATCTATGTACCAGACCAGCAATCCCACACGAGCAACTGTACACACACACACTAACAACTATTAAAAAATATATATACAGGGTGTTCTGGGAGGAAAGAGCATCATTCTGAGTTGCAAATATTCTATGGGCAGTGCTTTCAAATGTCATGGTTTAGAAGTTAGACATTTAAACATGAATGGTGAGGGTGAGGGAGTTGGGGAGGGCAGCAATGGTGGGTGCTGGCATTGTGGAAATATTACTAGATTAAAGACTAAGGTTTTCATGAATATATAATTGATTTCAAGAACACAGAGAATAATTGTAGCAGGTAACAGGTAGAATATAATGAACTCTATATGGCAACAGTGACCAGCTCATAGTAAAATGCCTTGTTATTTCTAAGACGTTAAATTTACAGCATTTGGCCGTACGATACTTATGACTTAAAATGACCATCTTTTATATCCGAGAATGTGGCTTTCCTCCTGGGACTCCTTGCACGTGTGTGTGTGTGTGTGTGTGTGTGTTCTTACAAGGAATAGCAAAAAACAGTAATGGAAAATGCAACACAAATATAACTTGTGACTGTAAAAATATAAGTACACACACACACACACACACACACACAACAAAATCAAACCAAACACAAATAAAAAACAACAAACACCACTCAAACACCACACAGCACCACAAACACCCCAAAAACACCACACACCATTCAAACACCATTCAACACCACACAACACTATTCGAGACCACACAACACCACTCCCACACACCCATGGCATCAAACTGCTCCTTGATCTGGTAGGCCAACTCTCTGGTAGGGGTCAACACCAGTCCAAAGAGCCGCTGGGGCCTCGATATCAGTGCCTGCAGCAGTGGCAGTCCGAAGGCACCAGTCTTTCCTGACCCGGTCTCTGCCAAGCCAATCACATCCTTGTCTGGAAATATGAGTGGGTTTGTTATTGTTCTGTTTTGTTGAGGAGGGTGGAAAGATTGGGGGTGGAAAGATGGGGAACGTATGAAGAGAGAGGGGTGTGGGATGTGTGAAAAGAGAGGGGAATAAGTATAAGAAGGGATAATGGGGTGGAAGAAAGGGCAAAAATACAAAGGAAAGAGGAAAATGCAAAACAATGCAGGAAATTTATATAAAAAAAAGGGGCAAATGAATGGAAAGATGAATCATTTGTCAAAAATGGGAGATGCAGGGAAAGAGAAGAAAATGGAAGGAAAGGGAAGAAAATGCAAGGAAAAGAAGGGAGAAATGTATGGAAAGAGAGGGAAAGGCATGGAAGAAATGGGAAAAATGCATAGAAAAGGAGGAAAAAGACAAGAAGAGAAAAATACATGGAAAATAGGGAAAAATATATGAATGGAAGGGACAAATGCATGAAAAGAAGGGAAATGCATTGGAAGAAGGGAAGATAAAAGGAAAAAGGAAAAATTACAAGGAAGGAAGGAAAATGCATGAAAAGAGGAATATATGAAAAGACAAATGGATGGAAAAAGGGTAAAAGATGAGAGGGAAAAAGGAAAAAAATGCATGATAAGGAAGGAAAATGCATGAAGATATTACATTTGTACATTACTGAAGAAAAAAAAAAATAATGAAAATTATTACCACCAGTTTTCCTGTTTTGCTAATTACTGCGAAGTGTAAGAAAAATAAAATAAAATAAAAGTAAATAAATGAATGAATAAACTATAGATCTTAAAATTGTTATACTGCCAGTGTTCCTATTTCTTCAAAACTTAATACTGAGGATCGAAAAAAAAAAAAAAAAAACATAAGTAATAAACAAAAAAAATAGGAAAAAAAGAAGAAAGAAGTAAGCAAATAGATGAATTGAAGGATAAACAAAGTAGTAAACAAATTAAAATGTCAAAACAGTATAAATCAAAGCAAACAGATGGATAAACAAATTAATAAGCAAATAAATAGGAAAAAAAAACATTACTTCCACATCTAACTTCCCCAACCCAAGAAAAAGAACCCAGTTTATGAAGAAAAAAGCAAATAAATAAATAAACATCCTTGCTATTTGCTCTCGTATCTATTTTGACCATTCATGTTCCTCCCCAACAACTTCTTGTGTTATATTCTTTTTTTCGGTCAATTCTCTTCTTGTGTTATTTTACTTCTCTTTCTATTTTTGTTCTTGTGCCTTCTTGGATCTTTCATTTATATTTTTCTGGTCCAGCATCACCACACCACACCAGCTGACCAACATCATAAGCAGCACCACCCTTCACTGGACACACACAAACACACAGAGGCATCAGGAATCCTTGAGAGCCGTCACAAGGCAGCCGACACACTTAAGAGATGTACAGTATTCATAAGTAAGGGAAGATGAAGAAAAGACTCATGGTGAACTAAAGATTACTCGACTGTACATTCGCTAAACATGACCATACATATAAGCACACAAGGGAAGCTGCAAGAAGCCGTCAGGCCGTCACGTGGCATTCTCTGTAAATTTATCAGTATTTTCTTTCCTCCATGCATCCTCCCACATTAGCAAATCCAGCCTAACTTGGTACTTGGGGTGCTGGCTGTTCCTGTCCCACACTGCTGTCACACTTAGTTGCCAGGTACATGATGGTCTCCCTCTCTTGTTTTAATTACCCCAGAATTATGGATGAAATATGAGACTGCATTTTTCATTTTTATTTATTTCTTTTATGGGTTTTGATATGATGATGGAGCAACACTGTATATCTCCCAGTAAACTTAGCAACGGGTATAGGCTGTGACACGTGAATCCCCCAGGACACAGTGTGGTGGTCCAGGTCACATCAGGTCACTCTGGGGTTGAGGTGGCAGCAGTGCAGACACGTGCAGCCAACACCCCGAGTGACAAGTTAGTCTGCGTCCACTATAACTGAGTACTTTGCCAACACTGTTATTATTACTGATATTAAACTGTTTATCACATGTTTTGGGTACCCAAGACTACTTATTAACTCAGTGCACTTAAATTACCTATATTAATTAAGCTGTTTACTTATGTCCCTTTGAAGAAAATTTGAGAAAAATTTTTTTCTTTTATCTTTTATTTATTTATTTTCTTGAAGTCTTTTTTATTATTTTTTTTCTGTATTCTTTTTCTAAATGTTGTTCTTTTATTTATTTGTCTTTCCTTTTGTTTTCATTCTTTTTCTCTAAATGTTTTTTTCTTAATTTCTTTTCTCACGTACTTTTTTTTTCCTTTATTTATTTATTTATTTTCATCTTCAGTTGATCTTTACATCTCTCTCTCTCTCTCTCTCTCTCTCTCTCTCTTTCTCTGCCATGACTCACCCTGCAGGGCCAGCGGTATGGCCTCCCGCTGGATGGCCGAGGGGGTCTTCCATCCAAGCCCCTCACATGCCGCACACAGCTCATCTACCACACCCTGTGGAGGGAAGGACAGCTGTTAAGAAGGTTAGGAATGCTATGACACATAACAACATCACCCCCATTCTAATATAACTCCCTACCAGTCTTAATACAGCAAAATACATACAGAGGAAGAAATATATTGCCTTCCTTGTATCTTAGGAGTCACTTAGAGTTTACTGGGTGTTAGGAAGGTCAGGAATGCAAAGGCAATTAATAGCACCACAACCCCTCTCATATAACTCACTATCAGTCTTAATGCAGTGGAATACTGAGGAATAAAATTGAAATACAGGGAAAAAAAAAGGAAAAAAATGTATGAAAAAAGGGAGGAATGCATGAAAAGGAGGAAAAATGTATGAAAAGAAGGACGAGTTGAATGAAAAGGAGGAAAAAATCAGTGAAAAGAAGGGATAAATGCATGGAAAGGATGGGGAATGTCTCCCTTGCATGTTGATGGGAGGCACTGTGTAAGGTGTCAGCACAGTTAGTTTTGAGTTATTGATCCAAATGAGAGTAACTTGACCTAATGTAATACAGTAACTTAACCTAACAAAGTAACCTGACCTAACACAATACTGTAACTTAACCTAACTTAACTTAACCTAACCTAACTTAATCTAACAAAGTAACTTATCCTAACAGAGTAACTTAACCTAAACATAAGACTAACTTAATCTAACATACTAATTTAACTAACACAGTAACTTAAACCAACATAACAGACTAACTTAACCGAACATAACATAGCAACTTAACACAATAACCTAACCTAACCTAAGGGTAACTTAACCTAACACAACTTAACACAGTAACTTGACGTAGCCTAAGCTGAGTGGAGAAATGGGCGCTATGAATATTATGACAGTAAATATTACCAGTAGATGCACGTTAAGACATCCTGTAACCTTTGTGATCATAATTTTTAATCTAATAGAGACCAACTTATTATGAATTGAACTGATACGTGCTCCCCTTATGCTACTGTTTGTGCTGTATCCCTATTACCCTCTTACATGCTAACAAGGGGTAGATAAACAGGTGAGCCAGCCAGGTGAGTCAAATTTAACCCAACACGCACAAACCCAATATTTTCATCACCGTATATTTAATCACCCAAAAACACGATATAATAAGATCTATCACGTGTTTCTTTGGTGTCAACTGGTAGATTATAAATTCCTGTAGGTGTATTGTTGGCAAGGTGGGTGTGGAAAGTGTAGTAAGTACTCACGAGGTCCTTAAATGTGATGGTGCTCTTCTCTTCCTCCGCCATGCTGGTTTGTTTACTTGTCTTCTCTTCCTCCTCCTCCTCCTGTGACCTCCCGCCATCTTATAAACACCACGAGCCTAAAGTTTATGTGTGGATTTCAACTAACTTAAAAAAAAAGGAATAAAAGAAAGAAAATGTGATAATTGCCCAAATAACCTCATTAATCTCGAGACACTGTTTGTTTCTGGGCCCAAAATATAGGACTCAATGACAGATACCGGAAATGAAACCAAATAAATGAACACTCAACCTAACCTCACCTAACCTCTGTTACTTCAATATAATCCAAAACGTAAAGTAGTGAAGAAGGACGTGTGGTGAAGCAAAACACAACTGGTATCTACTACATTTAATACTTAACTCTTTCAGTGCTAGAATTTTTTTTTCCATAATCTATTATATTTTTTTCAGAAAGTTCTCTTTTCTAAAGTATGTTATTTAGCTTTGTAGTCTTGAAAAATAGAAAATTAACCCATTCTCTCTCTCTCTCTCTCTCTCTCTCTCTCTCTCTCTCTCTCTCTCTCTCTCTCTCTCTCTCTCATTTAAATACCCACTCCACTCATGCATTACTGAAAGCCTCGGTCGTCAATCGCTTCACGGGGCGTTTGAGTGGTAGATATTGCAGCACGCGCCGTGACTTCTGCAGCGAGTGTACAGCGGCAACACGCCTCAACTGTGTGATTTGATAAGAAACAGAACGTCTTGCTTCCCTTTATCGCGATCCATTGGTCATCATTATTGTTTATCATCTCACTCATTATTTCCCTTTATCGTTACTCCACACTTTTTGTTTGGCTCGTTAGGTTAATTAGATCTTTATTGATTTTTTTTCTTTTATTAAAGTGCTTTATAGCTGCCCATCTATACAACATTATTACTATTTAGTTTTTTTTTTTTTTTATAGTTTCTGTATTTTAGTAAACATGAACAGGGACAGGGGGATATTCTAAAAAGGGTATTACTAATGCCTTAACCAGGTGGGTTTTAATTTTGGATGGTTGATCTCGTGGAGTATATAATTTCCTTAGTGCAGCATTGGCTTTGTTCTTTCTTTTTATGGTGTTTGTTTTTAACTGTTCATTTCGAGGCCAAGGGTTTTTCCAGTAGGTTCAAATTTTATTTCAGTGGCATTTATATTTAGTGGGTGTGTGACTCTGGCGCCGAGGTGTAACGGAGTGGACTTCTGTATGTTAGTTTTTATTTTCCATTTTTCCTCGAATTCATTAATCTTTATTATTTCTCTCAGTGATGGTATTTATCATAGGTTTAGATCTTCCTTCATATTCTATAATGTGTGTTGGCGGAAGCACACTGCCCTGAGGCACTCCACATTCTAAGTTGATGTTATTTATTTTGACGCGGGCTTTCCCATCATTCAGGAAGTCACAGAGAAGTCGTTCAATGGTTGATGGAAGTTGAAGATGTAGTGTTTTGTATTTCAAACCGTTATGCCACGCTTTGTCGAATGCTTTGGATATATCACGTAAGATTATTTGGCACTGCCTCCGTTGGCTTTATATTGAGCTATTTGTTCGGTGATTAATGCTAAGGCCATATGAGTGCCTTTCCCCATTCTAAACCCAAACTGATTTTCGTTATAGAGATTATTTGTTTCTAGGTGTTTTCTTAATCTGTTGTTGATAATTCTTTCAAAAATTTTCCAGGGACTTCCAGAAGTGAAACTGGTCTATAGTTTTCGACCTGGTGTGGAGATTTATCAGCTTTGGGTATTAATAATTGAAGCTTTCCAGTGGTCTGGGAAGTAACCAGATGAGAGGCATGCATTAAAAATATCTTTGAGGCGGTTAATTGCGGAATCAGGTAATTTGTTAAGGATGGTTTTGTTAACGCCGCTGCTTCCGGGTCATGTCTTTTTGGTATGTTTGCAAATTTGCTTGATGTCTTGTGTGGTTATTTCTTGGTCCAGTTGTGGGTTGTTTAGCCTGCTGATGTCTGCGTTGTGAAATGGTGTGATTCTATGTAGGTTGTTGTGTAGGTATTCGAATACTTCGTAGGGTTCTTCCTGTTCTACTTTATCTTCGTTATCGTCTTGGCTGAAAATCCTGGACCAGTGTTGTCTGTGCAGCTCTTCTTTGTCTGGCGTAGAGAATACTTTGGTGTTGTGGGAGTTAATTAGGTAGTGGGCTTCTGGAATGGACTGTCCTGTCAGGTTCTTAACTTTTTTTCCAGAAGAATTCCGTGATATGGAAGCTTGCAGCGATGTTTTGTAGAGTTTTGCTCCAGCTTTCGTTGGAATTTATAATAAGAGCTTCGGATAGATAAGTTGTTATGGTTTTATAGGTTAAGAAGTGGTGTGGTGTCCAGCCGTAAACTGTTGAGTGGTGTTTTATTGCGTTAAATTGAGAGATTATTTTTTGTGTGCGATAGCTGAGGTTGGGGTGTGGTAGAGGGCGCAGGTGCATGCAAGAAATGTGTGCGTCTATTGAAGTTTCAGTGATTTTGTGGCAGTATGTGATTGGTGTGTCTATTACTTCGAGGGCAATGTTGTCTAGGTTATTGTGTTTAGTATTGTTGTCATTGCTTTCTTGGAACAGGCTCCACCTCGCTCTTTTAAAGTCAGGTCTGAGGGGGTATTGGTACATAAATGGGTGAAGACGAAATAGTAAGGTTGACGAAATATTAAGGTAAATTGGGATGCGGTCACTTGTTGTTGGAGGTCCCTGTGCAATCTGAATGTCGTGACGAGTTTTGTAATTTGTGAGTATTAAGTCAGGATTTGTTCCTCTGCGATGGGTGAAAAAATTAAGAAAATGAGAGCCAATATGTTGAGTCGTCTTGTTTTTAATCAATGTGTTAAGCGGAGTGCCTTGTGTATTTTTTTTTTTTCTCTAACCAAGGATACTCCATCACTGGTTAAGGTCGGCAATTAAGTAAACTGGGATGTTTCTCCGGAAGAGTCTGGTGAAGTCTGGGATTGGAATGTAAGGGCTTAAAACTGTCACTGCGCTGCTTGTGTCCTGCTTCTCTCCTTCTTGTCTGTTGTCCTTGTTACGAGCCACACGTTAGAGTTGGAGTCAAAACACTTTCAAACATAATTTTCTTGGCTGTTAGAGGTACATGTGCATCCTTCAGTAGTGGACATAATGCTCCTGTTCATTTAGTATATTGCACTATTCTATCGGTTATTTCTTGTTTATTATTTCCTTTTGTTGTAAATACACTTCCTAAGTATTTCACTTCTTCGACGTCTTTGACTCTGCTTCCCTGTATTTCCACCACGAAGTCTTCTTATTCCCCTCTACAGAATTTCATTATTTATTTGTTTTTCCACCTTCATCTTTAAACGTGCATTTGTCAGTACCTCGTGAATGTCAACAGTGGTCCTTCCAAGTCTTGCCTGTCGTCACTCCATACGGCTGTATCATCCGCGTATCCCATTGTGTCTCCTTCTCCTGGTTGTCTATGTCCCCTTTTGTAACACTTCATTACTGCATCCATGTCATCCATCGTCTTTCCTTAACTTATTATATTTTTATTGATTTTCTTTTCTTTAAGTGTATTTTGCATTTAGTTATTTACTTTCTATATCTATTTCTATATTTTTTTTTGTTCGCCTATTCTTAATTTATTATATTTTTGTTGTTTTTTTCTTTTGGTGTATACTCTTTTAATATCTATTTTCTATATTCTCTATCTGTTTCTACATTTTTTCCTTTTCTCAATTTATTATATTTTTATTGATTTTTTTTTCTTTCAGTACATCTTAAGATTACTCTTAATAGGTATCTATTTTCTATATCTATTTCTATTTTTTTCTTTTCTTTATTTAATTTTTACTGACATTTTTTTTCTTTTAGTATATCTTAAGTTCACTCTTCATATTTATTTAATAAATCTATTTATATAGATTTTTTGTTTTCTTAATTTATTATAATTTTATTGATTTTTCTTTCTATTTTCTTAATATACATTTTCTATATCTATATCTTTTCTTTGTTTTAATTTATTTAATGAAATTTTATTTTATTGTATCTTAAGTTTACTCTTAGTATCTATTTTCTATATCTATATTTTTTTTTCGACTTTTCTTAATGTTTTATATTTTTAGTGATTTTTTCAATAGCTGTGTCTTAGTTTATTCTTAATATTTATTTTATATATCTATATATTTTTTTTCTTTTCTTAATCTATTATTTTTTTTATCGTTTTTTTCTTTTAGTGCATCTTAAGGTTGGTTACTCTTAATATCTACTTTCTGTATCTGTTTGTACATATATTTCTTTTCTTTTCTTGATTTATTATATTTTTATTAATTTTTATTTTTTTTGTGTATCTTAAATTTACTCTTAATATCTATTTACTATACATCTATTTCTTTTTTTTTTTCATCTTTTCTTGAATTATTATATTTTTTGTTGATTTTTTTCTTTTGGTATACCTTAAGTTTATATCTATTTTCTATATCTATATCTATTTCTACATGTTTTTTTTTCTTTTCTTAATTTATTTTCTATATTTTTTTTCTTTTTTGATTTGTTTATTATATTTATTTATTTATTTTTATTTTAGTGTATCTTAAGGTCACTGTTAATATATATTTTGTCTATTTTTTTTTCTTTTCTAAATTTATTTGATTTTTATTGTTTTTTTTCTTTTAGTGCATCATAATGTTATTCTTAATATCTATTTTCTATATCTATATTTTCTTTTCCTTTATTTTTTTCTTTTTATTGACTTTTGTGTTATTATATTGGCAGCATAACGTAGACATAACACTGCAAGTCATCACCTAACACTGCCATTACGTCACTCATCACTGCTCATCACATTTTCTCTCTTCTTATTTTATTTTTATTGATTTTTCGATGTACCTTAAATTTACTCTTATGATCTATTTTCTATATATCTATTTTTTTCGTGTTTTTCTTAAATTATTATATTTTTATTGATTTTTCTTTTTGTGTATCTCAAGTTTACTCTTAATATCTATTTTCTATATCTATTTCTATATTTTTTTCTTTTCTTAATTTATTATATTTTTACTGATTTTTTTTCTTTTAGTGTATCTTAAACTTACTCTTAATATCTATTTCCTATATATTTTTTTCTTTTTTTTTCTTTTAGTGCATCTTAATGTTACTCTTAACGTCTATATTTTTTTTTCGTCCTTTTTAATTTATTTGAATTTTATTGTTTTTTTTTTCTTAGTGCATCTTAAGGTTAATATCTATTTTCTATATCTATTTCTACATCTTTTTTTTCTTTTCTTAATTTATTATATTTTTACTGATTTTTTTTCTTTTAGTGTATCTTAAATTTACTCTTAATATCTATTTTCTATATATTTTTTTTTATTTATTTATTTTTCTCTTAGTGCGTCTTAATGTTACTCTTAACGTTTATATATGTATATATATTTTTTTTCGTCCTTTTTAATTATTTGATTTTTATTGTTTGTTTTTTTCTTTTAGTGCATCTTAAGGTTACTCTTAATATCTATTTTCTATATCTATTTCTACATCTTTTTTTTCTTTTCTTAATTTATTATATTTTTACTGATTTTCTTTCTTTTAGTGTATCTTAAATTTACTCTTAATATCTATTTTCTATATATTTTTTTTCTTTTTTTTTTCTTTTAGTGCATCTTAATGTTACTCTTAACGTCTATATTTTTTTTTTCGTCTTTTAATTTATTTGATTTTTATTATTTTTTTTCTTTAGTGCATCTTAAGGTTACTCTTAATATCTATTTTCTATATCTATTTCTACATCTTTTTTTTCTTTTCTTAATTTATTATATTTTTACTGATTTTTTCTTTTAGTGTATCTTAAATTTACTCTTAATATCTATTTTTCTTATATATTTTTTTCTTTTTATTTATTTATTTTTTATTTTTTTTTTGTTGTTTTAGTTCATCTTAATGTTACTCTTAACGTCTATATATTTTTTTCGTCTTTTCTTAATTTATTTGATTTTTTTTTTTTTCTTTTAGTGCACCTTAAGGCTACTCTTAATATCTATGTTCTACATCTATTTCTTTTTTTTTCTTTCTCATCTTTTTTTCTTTTTATTGACTTTTCTGTTGTTATATCAGGGCATCATAACAGCAACACAACATTCCAAGCCATCACCTAACACTGCCATCACTATTCACTAATCCATTTTTTCTATCTTTTCTTATTTAATTCACTCATTCAGTCTTTTTTTTCGATTTTTTGTTTTTTATTTTTTTCCAGAATTTTTGAACGATTTCTTTAAAACCAAACGCTATTTTCTTCCAGCGCAAAGGCCGCTTATTGCGTTCCTCGTCTCGTTTTCTGTCCCGTCCTGCGTGTTCTTCCTGTCCTTTCTCTTCCTTTTCTCCCTCTTCCTGTTCCCTCCTCTCTTCCTCCTGTTCTCTTCTCATCCTTTCCATCTTTTCCTCCTGTCTTATTCCCTCCACCTCTTGCTGCTTCCTCCTTTCCTCCTCCAGGTGTTGCCTCAATTTTTCCTCCAATTCCTGCTGGCGTCTCACTCTCTCCTCGCCGCGTCTCTTTATCCCCTCTCTCTTCCTTCTCTGCCTCACTGCCTTCAACGTCCTCTGCAGCCTCCTTCTCCCTCCATCCCACCTCCCTTCTTCTTCCTCCTGTTTACTGCTTTCATTTCCTTCCTCCTCCTCCTCCTGGTACTCTTCTACTCTCCTTCTCTTCCTTTCCTCTTCTTCTGTCTCCTCTGTTTGTCGCTTCCTTCTCATCCTCTCCTGTTCTTTTTCTCGCCTGATGTTCTCTTGCTTCTTCTCCTCCTCTTCCCTTCTAAGCCTCTCTTTCTCTCTCTCTTCTTCCTCTCGTCTAACCTTTTCTTTCTCCTTCTCTTCTTCTTCTCGCCTAATCCTTTCCTTCTCTTGGTGTTTAACTCTCTCTTTCTCCCGCTCTTCCTCTTCTTTCCTCCTCCTGCTTTCCTCTTTCTCCTTCTCCTCCTCCATCTCCCTCTTTCGTTCGTTCGCCTTTCTCTGTTCCTCATGTCGCCGTCTTCTCATCCTCACCTCTTCATCTTGTTGTCTCTTTCTCTCTTCCTCTCTTCGCTTCTTCCTTCTCTCCCTTGCATTCTGCTTACCCACTGGTTTCTCCGCTTTCCAGTTCTTCTCCTCCTCCTTCTCCTCCTCCTCCTGCTCTTCCTTCTCTGATGTTCTTTTATTCTTCCTCTTCCTCTCCCATGCTCTCTCTTTCTTTATTTCCTCCTTGTCTTTGCGGGGCCCCGTCTCCTGTTTCTTTCTTTCCTCCCAGTCCATTTGCCTTTCTTCTTCCTTCCCCACCTTTTCCTCCTCCTCCTCCTCCTCCTCCCCTTCTTCCTCCTCCTCTTCTGCTGTTTTCTTGCTCCACTTTCTCTCCCATGTATTTTCGTTCATCTGATTCTTATCTTTTCGGTGCCTTCTCTCATTCTTTTTCTTCTTTTCCCAGTCCTTCCCCCTCTCTTCATCCTCCCAGTACTTCGCCCTTTCTTCCGCCTGCTCCTCCTCTTCTTCCTTTTCTTTCTCCTCATTCTCCTCCTCCTCCTCCTCCTCCTCCTCCGGTGCTTCGCTGCTCTGCTTCTTTCTCTGCCTTTTCTTTTTCTTCTTCCGTTTATCGTCCTTTTCCCACCACCGGTCTTCCTCTTTACGCTGCCGCTGCCTTCCATCCTCTTCCTTCCACGCCTTTTCCTGCTGCTCTTCTCGTTTCCACTCCTCCTTCTTCTCCTGCCTTTCCTGTGGCTCCCCGCCGGCCTCCTTCTGGCGGCAGAGCGTCTCGTACGCCGCCTGCAGCTGCTGGAATCGCACGGTTGCAGCAGCTGCGTCCCCCGGGTTCTTGTCGGGGTGCAATTCGAGGGCCTTTCGTCGATAGGCCCGCTTGATCTCCTCCACGGGAGCGTCGCGAGCCACGCCGAGCATAGCGTGAATACTTCCGGCAAAAGGGGGACTCATCCTTGCTTTTGCCGTAGTATTCCGCTGTTAATTTACTTCTAGTCGCTTTTTCTTGCTGATAGATGTTTCTCCCTGATGATACTACACGCGATATGCTTTCCGAGTACGATTTACACTTGACAATTAAGACGCTGTTACGACAGGGGAGATGTTGCTCCTACGCTCTCTCTCTGATGACTGATTTCAGGGTACTCATACTGGCCTTTTTATACGGAGGCAGTGGATCACGATCAGGAGCTGACCAATCAGATTGTCGGAAGACAGCCAATCAGATGCTACAATTTGAGGTACATGAACCACAGTGACCGTTATTCTGGCCAATCACCTGCGAGGAAAGGCAAGACAGGAGGAATGTGAGGAAGTGCGGAAACTCCCTTGAGAGTGGAGTTAAAAGTGAAGAAGATCAAAACAGGGCAGACTCACCACGTGGAGACATCAGACACGAGGAACACAATGAACAGTGAAACATACACCATTAATGTAGAGGCGGCGCAACGTAAGGGCTGCTGATATGAAAGATTATTTTTTTTTTATCTTGACAAAATTGATGCAGTGAGGATTCTGACGAAAGCGAAACTCAAGTGTTCTAGTGAACATCATGCTGCGTGAGGGTATTCTTGACAGTGACAAAATTAATGTAGTGATCATTTTAGCGAAATTGAGCGTCGGTGGTGTAGTGAACATCATGACGTGCTGGTGTGAGAGAAAGCGAAGAGAACAACTGAAGAAGAAAGAGGCATGGCAAGAAGAGGAAGGAAGGCAGCGGCGGCACAGAGAGGAGGACCAGTGGTGGAGGAAGACAGTGCACACAAAAATCAAACTAATATCTAAACCCAACAAAATAACTACAGACCCATTGAACTTTAGACCTGTATCATCACTAGAAGTACCGGGTAAAATATTCGAAAAAAAATAATCAACATTAGAACCAGAACCTACCTAGTATCAAATAACAAACCACCACAGGGGCAACACGGGTTTCGCCAACATCGCTCTACGGATACCGCCCCACCAATCTGATTAATCTATAATTTTTGACCATGTGATGCAATGAACTTTGGTTACGAGTTCACAAACTTTACAGCTGCTTGTTTTGTGGATGAAGATCAAATCAAGTATATGAAAGAGGTCCAAAACTTTTATAATTGAAATCATAAACCAAGTTCCAATGAGGTTACGAGAAAATGTAGACATTCTTCTCTTGGTGAAATGTTTTCATCCATCTATTGCCACATCTCTGACAAAGGAGTCTCTTGCCCCTATTGGTGCAAGGTTTAGGTCTGCATTTGAGGATGTGGATGATCTTGAAAATTAATGGATTAACCTTAGACTTCACCAATGGCCCAAGAGTTGCCTGGATAATGTAATAGAGTTTTGGGGCGAAGTGACTGAAAGGAAAAACTGCAGGAGAGAAAAGTTTCCCAAATGTTTCAGGCCTTGCAGTGACATTATCATCTCCCCCTTTTTCAAATGCCTCAGTGGAAAGAATCTTTTCACAGATAAATGCTGTTCACTCAAAACTGAGAAATCGCCTTTCTGTGAGATCAGTTGAGGCATTACTGCAAATTAGATGGGGACTGTCTCGTTACTTTGAGTCATGTCAGTTTTGAACATACTGATGACATGCTTAAAAAATTCAATGCCAAGAGTTCAGGGGAAGAGGAAGAGAAAGATCAAATAATTGCTCTTTAGTTGTTTTAAATGAAAGGGACAGAAGGTATTTGTAGTTGATGCACTGTCCTAAAGGAAGGAGCTTTTTTTTTTTTTTTATATAGTCATTGTGCAGGAAAAAAAATATGGAGCACGGAATATTCTTTGTTTTCTTATGCTATTAAATATAAAGTGTTAACTCTGTATTTTCCCACTTCTGAGTATTTTTTTTATTTTTCCAAAAAAAAAAAAAAAAAAAAAAATATATATATATATATATATATATATATATATATATATATATATATATATATATATATATATATATATATATATATATATATATATACACACACACACACACACACACACACACGTTTGCTGTTCAAAATTAATTTGAATTTTAATGGGATTTTCCTTATACTTTGAGGGATTCTGTGGAATAAAAAGAAAGAAAAAAAAATCAGTAATATATGGGACTTAATATTTGTGGCAACACTGCTCCCCAGGTGAGGGGCTGAGTCATCCCAGGACGTCTGCGGACTACCGGCAGCGTGAGACGGGTTATTAGAGCGTTTACTGCTGCGCCCTGAGTCGTGGTGATGCCTGGATCCAGGTCCCTCCCACGAGGGGAACTAGACAGGTGTCAGCCTTGCAAGTAAACACCATGCGGTACAGACAGGGGATGCGAGGAGAATGTATTACTGACACAGTACTGAAGAAAAACAATAAATCATAGATACATTAAATAATCACATTAAAACAGCATGACGATCTGCCCGTCATCTTTTACCGTTCTACTTTCCTTCGTCACTTAACCCAACCTATTATCTTCCCCTTATTTCTTCTTATTTCCCCCCCCCCTACTATCTCTCTCCCCATAAACGTAACGTAAACAGATGTTTTTCGAGGCGATGTTTGTTTTGATCATTACTAGAAGTTGGAGCCTCTGGTAACGCTGGCTTAAGTAGCTGCTGGGCCTCTCCAGTGTAGCTTACCAGTGCATATATTTCTTGCAAATATCACAAGTTCTTATCCTCTTTTCCTAGTATTACCTCCTAAATCGTATATTAAAAATTATTTAACAATACAACAACATTTAGTAGGGCGTAATAGTAATATGATCATATTAAAGAATTTGGATGGAGTCGTGAACTCATTTCACCAGCTGATGAAAACGTCACTACCTGTCATCCCTTATTTCATCTCATCTGCTACGCCTCCTTGGTTAAAAACTAATAATTCTCACATACGCATAGGGTGTGTGGAGTTTATCACCAAAGAGAAATATTAGATAATATTAAAATAGCATTACCATTTCCATCAGAGGGCTAGGCTTGCTTCTATTAGGCTAGGTTTAGATTAATTAAATTAATCTAATTGCTGATCCTTTCAATGGGCAGATCATGACTAAAAAAATACATAAAAAAAAAAAATCATATGTTTGGTAAGAAATAAATAATCACTTTAAATCTCACCCATGAGAAATATTAGATAATATTGAAATAACATTACCGTTTCCATCAGAGGACTAGGCTTGCTTCAGTTAGGCTAGGTTGTCATTAAATCAATTCATTAATTTTATTGTTATTCCTTTTAATAAATAGATCACGATTAAAAAAATAAAAGAAAAGAATAAAAAAATTACTGAGAAACAAGTAGTCTCAAAATCAATAGGCTAGGGCTATTTCCATAAAACCCGAAACATTTCAATCTAACAATGTATGGCTTCAAATATTCGACAAAAACTAGATTATAAGACTACTGATGATGCGTTATATACATTCATAATGGCAAATAATGACCGTGCTTGCTCTGGTTGAGGTATCAGCCCCATAGACTTTCACACACGCGTTTGAGCAAAGATAACAGAGGGTGTGGCGCACAAGCTACACCCGCACAGACACTTGCACACGATAACGGGGCGTCAAGAATATCGTGGTGTGTGTGTGTACGTGTGTGTGTGTGTGTGTCACTACTCCAAGACACGTCACCTTTCCCCCTTCCCTCCCATCCCCGCACACTCAAATCCTCAAGAATACCGTGGTGTGTGTGTGTGTGTGTGTGTGTGTGTGTGTGTGCTAACTGTGGTCATAGGATAGGATAGGATAGGATAGGAAAGTGGGAGGAAATATTAGGGTAAATAGTAAAAGAGAAAGTGGGTGGGAAGAGAAGTGTGAAAGAAAGTAAGAGATAAAAAGAGTGTGGGCTTGCTTGACCACACAGCTATTTTTAATATACATTGGATGGTAGCCGCTTGTTTCTCTTGTTTGACTAATATTTTATTTTTGTTTTTGTATTTGCTGCTGGTGACATTTTACTAATTTTAGTCTTTTCTTTCCCAGGTGAAATGGTGAACAAACGAGCTGAAGGTAAGTGCTGCAGGAACAGGTGAGTACAGCAGGAACAGGTAGGTGCAACAGGAACAGAACAGGTAAGTGCAATGTAAACAGGTAGTAAATAAGTTTTTTTTTTTTTTTGACAGAACCACAGCTATCCTATGTAAAAAATGAAAAATAAAAGATGTCCGTAGACAAAAACCCAACTAAAAAGGCCCCTAACAGCTCGACTGTCAAAAAAGGTAAGAGTTTTACTATGGTATCTCATTTTTTCTTGTATTCCTCTTGCTTTCTTCTTCTAATTGCTTTTAATGTTAATATTCTCTTCTCTCTTCTTTCTCTTCTTTCTTCTTTTTTTTCTTTCTTCTTTTCTTGTTTCTTACTTTCTTCTTTCTTCATCTTATTTCTTCGTTTCTTTTTTTTTTTTTTTAGGTTATAGTATTCTAATCACTACTTCTTCTTTTACAGGTTAATACACAACAAAGAGTCCCCTTCACCCAGCACCACCGGTGAGTACTATCCCAGGCAAGTTATTTACATATTTACAGTAATGTTGTGTTGTGTTGTTATATGTTATGTTGTGATGTGTTGTTTATTTGTTAAACTTCACGTCATGGCACGGGTCAGCGCTGCCGTGGCTCCCTGTCGCACCGCTGGGTGGAGTCACGTGCGGACTCCACCCACTCTTCCCCTCGCCGGCACCAACTGGGTGCCGACGACTCAGGGCGAGGTGCAACTCCCTCCCCACACCCGCTGCTGGGCTAGCGAGGTCTTACCAGTGGCAAACCCCTCGACGGCGAGCTCTTGGTAGGGGAGCAGCTCTACCCTACAGCTCACCGCCGACTCAGGGCGCGGAGTGCGGGGAGAGAGGAGCCCAGCTGCCCGGCCCGTGTGAAGTATGTTGCGGGTGTATTGTAGTGTAGTGCATGTTTAGTGTAAGCTTTAGCTGGTGTATATCGGTACTGGTGGTGGTGCATGCAATACCTCGCTGCTTTTAGGGAACCAGCTGTGTTTATTTACCCTTTGCCTTGTTAGTTCATGGTAGTGTTCTTCATCGGTATGTTGTATTGTTTGCCAGGTTTTGACTGTTTTATTATAGATGGAAATGTTAAATGGTGTTATATTATACTTCTCATGTAATTCCTTAATTGTCATTACTTGATTTTCATTGCAGTGTATAAATCTTAACCCTTTATTTATTACCATTTGTATTTTTGTTTTTTGTGATTTAGATAGTACACATAGAGGGATGGGGGATACTCGATCACAGGTAGTAAGAGTGTTTTCACTAGTGTAGCCTTGAGC
>NC_087190.1:11336603-11339103 GCF_035594125.1 Scylla paramamosain
TCCATTTACCCCAATTAGTATCTATTCACTCCCAGACGACAGTAATCCAACCTTACTCTCTCTCCGGTAAGGGGATTAACTCCTCCCCTCTCCCCTCTCCCTCTCCCCTCTCTCACTCTCTTCTCCATCTTCTTATTTACTTCTTCCTTGCTTCCCTCCTTCCTTGAGTCATTTTTTTTCTATTTTCTTTTTGTTTTGGTTTTATAGTCTTTTTTTTATAGTTTTTCTTCTTTTTCTTCTCCTCCTCCTCCTCCTCCTCCTCCTACTTCTTCTTTTTCTTCCTCTTCCTCCTTCTCCCTTTCATCTACTTTCTTTCTCTTCTGCTCTTCATTCTCTCTCTCTCTCTCTCTCTCTCTCTCTCTCTCTCTCTCTCTCTCTCTCTCTCTCTCTCTCTCTCTCTCATATCTTCATTGTATTCTTGTCCTTTTCTTCATTCCTCCTCCTTTACCTCCTCTTTCGATCCTCTCTCTTCTCCGTATCTCCCTCTCCTCCATCATTCCTTTCTATCCCCTTTCCTCCTCCTCCTCCTCCTCCTCCTCCTCCTCCTCCTCCTCCTCCTCCTCCTCCTCCTCTTCTTCTTCCTCCTCCTCCTTGTTCGTACATAATCCTCTCGACCTTGAAGAAGATAATAGAGATGAAAATAGAATACAAAATAATAATAATAATAATAATAATAATAATAATAATAATAATAATAATAATAATAAGGATAATAATAATAATAATAATAATAATAACAATTTTTCTGTGATATTTTCTTTCATTGATAAAAGAAAGAAAGAAGAAAAGAATTAGAGATTTCCTTTCCTCCTCCTCCTCCTCCTCCTCCTCCTCCTCCTCCTCCTCCTCCTCCTCCTCCTCCTCTTCCTCCTCCTCCTCCTCCTCAGTGGGCGTGTCCTGATCAAAATTTGGACTACATCACCAATTTTACCAATTTTATTATTTAGTTATTTACTTTATTTATTTATTCATTCATGTTTTTTTTTTTGCAGAAGTTTCTAAGAGAAGAAGTGCTAGTAGTAGTAGTAGTAGTAGTAGTAGTAGAAAAAAGGAGAAATGAAGAAGCAGAAGAAAGAAGAAGAAGAAGAAGAAGAAGAAGAAGAAGAAGAAGAAGAAGAAGAAGAAGAAGAAGAAGAAGAAGAAGAAGAAGAAGAAGAAGAAGAAGAAGAAGAAGAAGAAGAAGAGAAAAGGAAAAATAGAAAAAGGACGAAATGAAAACACACACACACACACACACACACACACACACACACACACACACACACACACACACACACACACACACACACACACACACAGTAAATATGTAAAATGAAAAACAAGATAAAAAAAACCGAAGAGAAAAGCAAAACAAGATTAATCCAACTTTTGCTATCTCCCTCTCTTTATCACCTCCTCCTCCTACTCCTCCTCCTCCTCCTCCTCCTCCTCGTCCTCCTCCTCCTCCTCCCTTGTTTACAGCTTCCCTTTTATATTTACAAGGTGGTTTACGCGTGTTTGTTTGTCTGTACATGGAGGATGAGGAGGAAGAGGAGGAGGAGGAGGAGGAGGAGGAGGAGGAGGAGGAGGAGGAGGAGGAGGAGGAGGAGGTGATAAGTATTAAGAGACCACGCCCTCTCTTCTTCCACTAGTTGTTAATGTGGATAAAATGGAGGAGGAGGAGGAGGAGGAGGAGGAGGAGGAGGAGGAGGAGGAGGAGGGGAGATAAAAGAGAGAAAGAGAGAGGGAGGAGTGTGTAGAGGAATCACAGTAAATCACTCCTTGCACTCCTCTCTCTCTCTCTCTCTCTCTCTCTCTCTCTCTCTCTCTCTCTCTCTCTCTCTCTCTCTCTCTCTCTCTCTCTCTCTCTCTCTCATCAGGCATCCCTACAAAATTACAGGTAAAATCTCAGGTGTGGTCTTAGAATTGTGGCCAACAGGTATGTACCCTCCCCCTCCCCCTCCTCCTCCTCCTCCTCCTCCTCCTCCTCCTCCTCCTCCTCCTCCTCCTCCTTCTCATCCCTCACCTGCCCACACCTCCAATTAGCAACAGGTAATTAAGCAATCCCCGCCTTCCGTGAGTCTTAATGAGCGTGTACGGGCAGGTAAGGACAGGTAAGGTCACGTGTTATTTATTTATTTATTTTTTCAGTGGTGTGTCTATGTTTGTCTCTCTCTCTCTCTCTCTCTCTCTCTCTCTCTCTCTCTCTCTCTCTCTCTCTCTCTCTCTCTCTCTCTCTCTCTCTCTCTCAGAATCACACGAAGAGCGTCTTAAACAACTAAATCTATTCCCATTAACACAACGAAGACTGAGAGGCGACTTAATGCAGGTGTTTCAAATCACCCAAGCCATTGATAACATGGACTGCAGTATTTCACGATAGACTCTTCAAATAACACGTGAGGAAACGGCTGTAAAAACTGCTGGAAAATTCTTCATTTCCCCATGAGTCAAATCATTTCTTTTTCAATCGAGTCGTTAATCTGTGGCAGTGGATCCCAAACTGGGGGTCATGTGGCAG
>NC_087190.1:11349103-11351603 GCF_035594125.1 Scylla paramamosain
TTCTTTTT
Organism: Scylla paramamosain; assembly: GCF_035594125.1. Taxonomy (NCBI): domain Eukaryota; kingdom Metazoa; phylum Arthropoda; class Malacostraca; order Decapoda; family Portunidae; genus Scylla; species Scylla paramamosain. Next base: position 11,349,112 of record NC_087190.1, read on the forward strand.
TTTTTCGTGTTCCATTTTCTGATCCTCTTTTTTTTCATATATTCTGGCTATCCACCTATTTATCTATTTATTTATCTGTTTATCTATATTTTCTATGGCGTTTTTCTTTCTTTCGCGTTTTGCTTTGGTCTTCCTTTTTTTTTGATTTCTCTTAAATAAAAGAATATATGTAAAATAAAATAATTGAAAAAAAAAATAAAGAAAGAAAAATATGAGAAAATAAGTCAGGACACCAAAACAGCAAAGGAAATAAATGAAAATATTGTTAAAGAAAAGGAGGAAAGAGGAGGAAAGAAGAAAAATAAGAGAAAAGGGGAATATGAAATCAGGAAAGAGAGAAATAGGGAAAAACAGAAAAAAAATAGATTAGTAATTAATAAAAAAATGAAAATAAAAGGAAAATGAAAACGAAAAATAGAAAGATAAATGAGGAAAATACAAAAATCGGAAAAAAAAGGAAAAAAAGATGTGAAAAGTGAAATATGAACAAAGTACCAATAAATTAAATAAACGTAAAAAAAGGAGAAATATGAGAAAATAAGGAAAACAAGAATAAAATAAAAAAAAGTAAGAACATAAGTAAAATATGAAAAATGTAGAAATAAGAGAAAATCTGATAAATATGAAAATAGCGATAAAATAAGAAAATAAGAAAATACGACTGCAAATCAGCAAAACAACAAACTAATAAAATGAAAAAAAATGTAAAAATATTAAAATGCTTAAATAAATAAATAAATAAATAAATAAATAAATAAATAAATATCCTTAAAAACACTAAATAAAAAAAAGTAAACAAGGAAGAAAAGGAATAAAATAACAGAAGAAAAATGCAGAAACATGAAATAAATAAAAATAAGACAAATAAAAAAAAGATTAACGAGAAAGAAAACAAGAAGACAAAAATAAACAAAATAAAGAAATAAAGACCTAAATACAATAAATAAAAACAATAACAGCCACAAACACAAATAATAAACAGATAAATTTATGAGCGTGGGAAAAAATAACAAAATATCAACAAATCAAAATAAAAACAAATAAAAAACAGAAGAAACACTAGAACAAACTGAACAAACAGACAAACAAACAAACAAACAAGGGATGAGAATATAAACAAAACACTCTTTGGAAGAATAAATGAATAAGAAAATAAAAAAAAATCACAACAGCAACAAACACAAAGAACGAAACAAAACACATTTATGAGCGAGGGAACAAACAAACAAACAAACAAACAAACAAATGGGAAAGAAAAATGACAAACACTCCCCAAAAGAAATAAACAAATAAAAAATAACAAACAACCAAACCTAACATAACAAAACAACAACAACAACAACAACAATACTCAAAATGAATAAACAAATAAAAAGAAAGAAAAATAACGACAATAACAATAACCCAGGAACAAACAAACAAAGGAATGAAAATAAAACAAAGGAAAATAGATAAAGGAGAGACGAAACAAACATTAAGATGATGAAAATAAAGGAAAATAGATGAGAAAACAAACGAACAGCAAGAGAATGAAAATAAATAGAAAAATAAACAGATAAACGAGAAACGAAACAAGAAAAAAAAATTAAAAATAGAAAAAATAGAAAAATCTGATCAATAACAAACACATGAACAAACACACACCCTTTATCACAGATTTATGAGCAGGCGACAAACAAGCGAAGGAAGGAAAGGCGAGGACAAACAGCACCCGGAGAGGCAGACAGCGCGGGAGTCAGATGGGGTGCGGGGGAGGGGGAGTGGAAGTGACAACCCCGGACTGATCCTCTTACTCCCCACTCCTCACCCCTCTCCCCAACACTGATCCGTGACTGACTCCCGCCTCAGCCCGGATTATCCCTCACTGGATTAGAGAGAGAGAGAGAGAGAGAGAGAGAGAGAGAGAGAGAGAGAGAGAGAGAGAGAGAGAGAGAGAGAGAGAGTTATACTTTGTCTAATGATTCATAATGACAAGAATTATTTAGGCTTTGATGTTCATAATAATGACTGACAGTGATGATGGTAATAATAATAATAATAATAGCAATAATAATAATAATAATAATAATAATAATAATAATAATAATAATAATAATGTTAATAATAATAATAATAATAATAATAATAATAATAATAATAATAATAATAAAAACAACAACAATAATAATACTAAGAATAACGTCTTAGTTTCTCTGATAAATTATAATGAATACGGAGTTATTTAGATAATAATAATAACAATAATGATAATAATAATAATAATAATAATAATAATAATAATAATAATAATAATAATAATGATAACTTGTCACTCTAATGAATCATAATGAGAAGAATTCTTCAAAATTTTAATGTCAATAATTATAATGATAATGATTATGATGATGATGATGATAATAATAATAATAATAATAATAATAATAATAATAATAATAATAATACTAAAGTAATAATAATAACAAAAACAACAACAACAATAATAATAATAATAA
>NC_087190.1:11376603-11381603 GCF_035594125.1 Scylla paramamosain
AAACAGCGGAAAAAAGAGGGGAAATAAGGGGAAAACAGCGGAGATAAAAAAAGGGCAGAGATGAGGGAAACAGAAATGAGGGAAAAATGATGGAAAATGATGAGTGAGGGTAAGGAAACTGAAGGAAAAATATCCGAGGGGAGAAAGTAAGGGGAAACTAGACACAGTGAGGGATACACGTCGGAAGAAAGAGTGAGAGAGGGGAGAAGTATGAAGGGAGAGGCAGCAGAGGAGTGAGGGGAAGTGAGGGGAGAGGAAGAGAGGGGAAGTGAGGGGAAGGACAGGGGGCTTTGTGTAGTTATGTTTCCAAGTCAGACGGAAATTACAGAATAGGGAGAGGGAGGGAGGGTCTCTCTCTCTCTCTCTCTCTCTCTCTCTCTCTCTCTCTCTCTCTCTCTCTCTCTCTCTCTCTCTCTCTCTCGCAAGTCAAATTTTACGATTTTTTTTCTTCCTCTTCACTGATAATGTTGTTTTCCGAGAGAGAGAGAGAGAGAGAGAGAGAGAGAGAGAGAGAGAGAGAGAGAGAGAGAGAGAGAGAGAGAGAGAGAGAGAGAGAGAGAGAGGAAAAAAATCACGAAAGAAGGAAAAAAGGTCTTCCCGTCTGTCTATCAGGCCTCTCTCTCTCTCTCTCTCTCTCTCTCTCTCTCTCTCTCTCTCTCTCTCTCTCTTGGACTATTTTGGAACGGACGAAAATAGTTTGACTTTTACCAGAGAGAGAGAGAGAGAGAGAGAGAGAGAGAGAGAGAGAGAGAGAGAGAGAGAGAGAGAGAGAGAGAGAGAGAGAGAGAGAGAGAGAGAGAGAGTAATGGCGTGTAAAGAAAACGTGTCACCAGCCAAACGTTTTCTGTGAAGCGAACGTTTGTCTGATGAAACGTTTCAGAGAGAGAGAGAGAGAGAGAGAGAGAGAGAGAGAGAGAGAGAGAGAGAGAGAGAGAGAGAGAGAGAGAGAGAGAGAGAGAGAAAGGATGTTTAATTGCCCAAGACGAGAGGAAGAGATGGAGGGGGGAGGGGGCGGTGGTTCCTTTTGTTGGAAGAGATTCTTTAAGAGGAAGAGGAGGAGGAGGAGGAGGAGGAGGAGGAGGAGGAGGAGGAGGAGGAGGAGGAGGAGGAGGAGGACAAAATGGAGGAAAAAGGAATGTCGTGAAAGAGACGAACGAGAAGTGAATCTGACTGTGAGAGAGAGAGAGAGAGAGAGAGAGAGAGAGAGAGAGAGAGAGAGAGAGAGAGAGAGAGAGAGAGAGAGAGAGAGAGAGAGAGAGAGAGAGAGAGATAAATGGACAGGCAGACAGACAAGCAAACAACCATTTATTCGCCCTCCTCTCCTCTTTTTTTCCTACTTTTGTCTCTCTCCCTCTCATGCAGACAGACAGACAGACAGACACACACACACACACACACACACACACACACACACACACACACACACACACAGGTAGTGAGGAAGGTAGCAGTATTAGCCAGGTAAAGAGACAGATGGAGAGACAGACAGACAGACAGACAGACAGACAGACAGACAGACAGACAGATAGATCGAAAAACAGACAGGTAGTAAAATTAGATAGCCACAGACAGACAGACAGTTAAACAGGTGATAGACAGAGAAACAGACAGACGGATAAACAAGAATATCATGCCCAGTTAGACAGACAAGTAGACAGGTTAGGTTAGGTTACGTTAAGTTAGGCTAGGTTAGGTTAGGTTAGGTTAGGTTAGGTTACGTTAGTTTAAGTTAGGTTAGGTTAGGTTAGGTTAGGTTAGGTTAAGTTAGGTTAGGTTAAATTAGGTTAGGTTAGGTTAGGTTAGGTTAGGTTAGGTTAAATTAGGTTAAATTAGGTTAGGTTAGGTTAGGTTACGTTAGTTTAAGTTAGGAGACACAAGCAGACGGGTACATTAGGTTACGTTAAGTTTGGTTAGATTTATTAAGATATTAGGTTGAATCACGTTAGGTTAGGTTAAATTAAGTTAGGTTGAATCATGCTAGGTTAGGTTAAGTTAGGCTGAATCACATTAGGTTAGGTCAGAGAGACAAACAGACAGGTTAGATTAAGTTAAGTTAGATTAGACAGATAGAAAGACAAAGAATAATATTAGTAGCATAAGACTAGCTAATTTGCCTCATAAATTAGATACGTAACCAAATAAATCCAGAGAAACAGACATACAAACAAACAGACAGACAGGTACACAGGTGGAAATACAGTAGCAGACAGGTAGAGACAGGTAAACTAGACTCTGAGAAACAGGTGAGGAGTAAATACAAAATAAACACAAAAAGAGACAGACAAAAATATAACAATTTAGACAGACAGGTGAACAGACAAAGACAGGTAGTAGTAGTAGTAGTAGTAGTAGTAGTAGTAGTAGTAGAAGTAGTAGTAGTAGTAGTAGTAGTAGTAGTAGTAGTAGTAGTAGACAGGTAGACAAATAGACAAATAAACGGGAAATAGAAGCAAAAGACGGATAAACAAGAAGACAATTGACAGATAGAATAACAGATAGACAGACAGGTAATAGCAGACAGACAGACATACAGACAGATAGATAGTTACTAGAAAGGTAAACAGGTAGACAGTAGCACTAGATAGGTAGACAAACAGACAGACAGACACACACAGGTGGACAGAGACAGCTAAGTAGTAGTAGTAGCAGTAGAGATAGATAGCCAGGTAGACAGATAGACAGACAAGGAAACAGGTAGACAGGCAAGGCAAGGCAGGGCAGGGCAGGGGGGAGGGGGAGGCGGGGTCCATAATTCACAGTAGTTCCTGGGCTGACGCGGGGTGAGGAACGGTTCATAAATATTCAAAATCAGACCCTATTTGTATAAAGACTACAAATGAACCTCTTGCGGAACACTGAAATGGCCGGTCCAGCTCTCTCTCTCTCTCTCTCTCTCTCTCTCTCTCTCTCTCTCTCTCTCTCTCTCTCTCTCTCTGCATGTTTTTGATTTTCTATTTTTTTTTCTTTTACTTTGTTTTGTTTGTTTTCTTTTTCTCGTCTTATTTTTTTCGTGTTCTTGTTCTTGCTCTTGTTCTCTCTCTCTCTCTCTCTCTCTCTCTCTCTCTCTCTCTCTCTCTCTCTCTCTCTCTCTCTCTCTCTCTCTCTCTCAGAAACGTGTTTTTAAAATGTTGTTACTTGCTTCTTGACATGCATGAGGTCAGAGAGAGAGAGAGAGAGAGAGAGAGAGAGAGAGAGAGAGAGAGAGAGAGAGAGAGAGAGAGAGAGAGAGAGAGAGAGAGAGAGAGAGAGAGACATCATTACCCACACGCCACTTACAGAAACAACCCACTTACATTATCATCCATAACCAAACTACCACCTCCTCCTCCTCCTCCTCTTCCTCCTCTTCCTCCTCCTCCTCCTTTTCCTCCTTTTCCTCCTCCTTAAACTGTGATCCTCCCGCCGCAATATATTAAGGGCTGTCCAGAAGCTGTTTTGAATGCCTCCTCCTCCTCCTTCTCCTCCTCCTCCTCCTCCTCCTCCTCCTCCTCCTCCTCCTCCTCCTCCTCCTCCTCTAAGTTGGTACTCTCAGCGTCATAGTAATTAATTTTCCCATCCTCCTTCCTTCCTTAGGCGTTTTAGCCATGAATCACCTTCCTCCTCCTCCTCCTCCTCCTCCTCCTCCTCCTCCTCCTCCTCCTCCTCCTCCTCCTCCTCCTCCTGGTTCTTGTGGTCTCTTTTTCGCTTCCTCATCTTCCTACTTTTGTTTGCTTAATTTTGGTTGATTTCCTCTTTCTCTTCCTCTTCCTCCTTCTCCTTCCTCTCTTTCTTCTTTTCATTTTCTACTTTTGTTTATTCGTTATTGCTTTTTTCTTCTTTGTCTTATTTTTTTTTCCTCCTCCTCCTCCTCCTTCTCTTACTACTACTACTTCTGCTGCTAATGCTACTACTACTACTACTACATTTAATAAATTTTCTACTACTACTACTACTACTTCTTCTTCTTCTTAATAACTTCTTCTTCTTCTTCTTCTTCTTCTTCTTCTTCTTCTTCTTCTTCTTCCTCCTCCTCCTCCTCCTCCTCCTCCTTTTATTGTTGTTTTTTATGTCAAGGCTTCTACAGTGACCACCACCATCACCTCCTCCTCCTCCTCCTCCTCCTCCTATAGAATGTAAACAAATAACTAAGAAGAAAAAGAAGAAGAAGAAGAAGAAGAAGAAGAAGAAGAAGAAGAAGAAGAAGAAGAAGAAGAAGAAGAAGAAGAAGAAGAAGAAGAAGAAGAAACGAAAAAAATAAAAGAAGAAAACGTAATAGAGACGTCAGAGAGAGAGAGAGAGAGAGAGAGAGAGAGAGAGAGAGAGAGAGAGAGATACTTTGCCACTTTGCTTCACCATCAACCGCTCCAGCAAACAGCCACTCCGCCACTCAGGCCTGGCAAGGAGTAAGCAGGAGTGGGGCAAAGACAGGCTATAATTTTGGGTACTCCATCACCTGGCGTTCCTAGTCATTACCTGTACACTGACTACCTCTTCTCCTCGCTACAGCTTTATTAATTTACATCTCAAAGGCTCCACTGGCGAGGGGGAGAGCCGGATGGAGATGTTAGAGGGAGTTATAGAGGTGGTGCTAGTGGTGGTGGTGGTGGTGGGGGTAGTGGTGGTGGTGAAATGGGTCTGTGTGTTTTGTGTGTGTGTGTGTGTGTGTGTGTGTGTGTGTGTGTGTGTGTGTTATGTTTTTATTTTCGTTTTTTTTTTTTTTTAAAGGGGTGGGAGGCGGTGGTGGTGGTGGTGTTTTTTTTGGGGGGTGTTTGGTGTGTGTGTGTGTGTGTGTGTGTGTGTGTGTGTGTGTGTGTGTGTGTGTGTGTGTGTGTGTGTGTGTGTGTGTGTGTGTGTGTGTGTGTTGTCTTTTGTTTAATGGTGTGTGAAAAAAAGTTCAATCACACCATAACCATCTCTCTCTCTCTCTCTCTCTCTCTCTCTCTCTCTCTCTCTCTCTCTCTCTCTCTCTCTCTCTCTCACGTCGCGTATATGCTAATGAATCATTATCACCATTTCAACTT
>NC_087190.1:11399103-11404103 GCF_035594125.1 Scylla paramamosain
AAGAGAGAGAGAGAGAGAGAGAGAGAGAGAGAGAGAGAGAGAGAGAGAGAGAGAGAGAGAGAGAGAGAGAGAGAGAGAGAGAGAGAGAGGTAATAGCTCACTTCACGGTGCTTAAGTCTGGAACTACGCTTGAGAGACCCGCACAGGATACCCGCGCCATCCACGCCGCCAGCTCATGCCTAACCTAACCTAACCTAACCTAACCTAACCTAACCTAACCAAACCTGACCTAACCTAACCAAACCTGACTTAACCTAACCTAACGAAACCTAACCTAACCTAACCTAACCTAACCTAACCTAACCTAACCTAACCTGACCTAACCTAACCTAACCTAACCTAACCAAACCTAACCAAACCTGACCTAACCTAACCTAACCTAACCTAACCTAACCTAACGTAACCTAACCAAACCAAACCTGACCTAACCTAACCTAACACACACTAACCTAACCTAACCTAACCTAACCAAACCTGACCTAACCTAACCTAACCAAACCTGACCTAACCTAACCTAACCTAACCTGACCTAACCTAACCAAACCTAACCTAACCTAACCTAACCTAACCTAACCAAACCTAACCTAACCTAACCTAACCAAACCTGACCTAACCTAACCTAACCTAACCTAACCTAACCTAACCAAACCTGACCTAACCTAACCTAACACACACTAACCTAACCTAACCTAACCTAACCTAGCCTAACCTAACCTAACCTAACCAAACCTAACCTAACCTAACCTAACCAAACCTGACCTAACCTAACCTAACCTAATCTTACTTACCCTTTCCTAATTTAACCTAACCTAACAGCCATCATCACCCAGCCTTACCTAACCTAATATAATCTAACCTAATATAACCTCATCGCCATTATCACCTAGTCTTGTCTAACCTAAACTAATATAATCTAATTTAATCTAACTTTATTGCTATTATCATCCAGCCTTGTCTAACGTAACCTTATTTAACCTAATTAAATCTATCTTAACCTTACCTTATTTAATTCAACCTAGTCCATCATAACTTAACCAACCTCAGCTTAGACAATTGTCATCTAATTAAACTTAATCTAATCTCACCTTATGTAACTTAATCTTATATTACTTTGTTTTATCTTACCTGTGATATTATAACCTAACCTAACAATTACTGTACTCTCTTTTTTCTCTCATACACATATTTCTTGTCCTCCTTCTTATTCCAAGTCTCACTCTTGTGCTAACCTAACCTAACCTAACCTAACCTAACCTAACCTAACCTAACCTAATGTAACCTAACACAACTCACCTAACCTAACCTAACCTAACCTAACTGAACTTAACCTTATCTAACCTAACTTAACCTAACCTTACCTAACCTAACGTAACCTAACTGAACTTAACCTAACCTAACTTAACCTTACCTAACCTAACTTAACCTAACATTACCTAACCTAACTTAACCTAACCTTACCTGACCTAACTTAACCTCACCTAACCAACACCTAACCTAACCTAACCTTACCTAACCTAACCTAACCTAACTTAACCTAACCTAACTTAACCTAACTAAACTTAACCTAGCCTAACCTTACCTAACCTAACCTTCCCTAACCTAACCTTAACTAACCTTACCTAACCAAACCTTACCTAACCTAACCTTGCCTATCATAACCCGACCTAACCTCACCTAACCTAACCTAACCTAACCTAACCTAACCTAACCTAACCTAACCTAACCTAACCTAACCAAACCTAACCTAACCTAACCCTTTCACCATCCACACACCACCACGTCACCACACACGTATTCTCAAGTCACCATTAGCACGAACCTCACGTCACCTTCATCTCTCCCGCCCTCTCAACCCTCTCCCGCGCCCTCTCCCGCCCCTCTCCCAACTACCCCGCCTCTCCCACACTCTCCTCCACAGCCTACAAAAGACAAAAGGGTATGGAGGTGTGTCAGCTGTCAAGTCCTCTCTCTCTCTCTCTCTCTCTCTCTCTCTCTCTCTCTCTCTCTCTCTCTCTCTCTCTCTCTCTCTCTCTCACTGGGATGGAGGAAGCTTGAGAAGGGATGCGAGTTAGAATGTGGAAAAGAATAAGGAGGAGGAGGAGGAGGAGGAGGAGGAGGAGGAGGAGGAGCGAAGATGGAAGAAAAAGGGAAAAGAATTGAGGTATAATGAGGGAAGGAGGAAAAGAGGAAAACGATAAAGAAGAAAAGGAAGAAGAAAGAATTAAAGAATAACAACGGAAGATAAAAAATAAAGAAGAAAAAAAGAAGAACAAGAAGAAGAAGAAGAAGAAGAAGAAGAAGAAGAAGAAGAAGAAGAAGAAGAAGAAGAAGAAGAAAACGATCAAAACAAAACAACAATAACAACAAGTGGAAAAAAAAGAAAAAAGAGATAAAAACGAGAGAGAGAGAGAGAGAGAGAGAGAGAGAGAGAGAGAGAGAGAGAGAGAGAGAGAGAGGCAAAAAAAAAGAAAAACAACCATTTTTTATGTATGGTGAGGGGGAGGGGGGCCGGGGGAAGGGGAAGGGGGCGGGGGAAGGGGGAGGGGGGGCAGGTTAATTGATTAGACGGAAGGAGGTAATGGCGGTAATGGATATATTTTTCCAGGTGTTTCCAGGTGAGGCCGCGCCAATTAGGGCCAGGTTCCGTTCACCGCGCCTCTCTCTCTCTCTCTCTCTCTCTCTCTCTCTCTCTCTCTCTCTCTCTCTCTCTCTCTCTCTTCCTTTATCACCCTATTGCGTATTCCTGTCTTTCGTTGAAGTAAAAAAGGTTAAATCATTTTTTTTTTATCTTTCATTTTTATTTTCATGTCGTTTTTTTTTATTTACTGACTTCTCCTCATTGTTCTTTTCGTTTTCTTCTTCTTCTTCTTCTTCTTCTTCTTCTTCTTCTTCTTCTTCTTCTTCTTCTTCTTCTTCTTCCTATCTTTCATAAAAAAAAAGCTGAAATGAAAGTTTTCTTCCTAATTCTTTTCTCTTTTTTTATTATTATTTTCTTGATTTCCTCCTCCTCCTCTTCTTCTTCTTCTTCTTCTTCTTCTTCTTCTTCCTCTTCTTCCGTTTTCTCCTCCACCATTTGTCTTTTTTATTCATATTTTATTCAATTACTTTATTTTTTATTATCATTATCATAAGGTTTGTTTATTTATTCTTTTATTAATTTATGCTTCCTCTATTTTGATACTCAACAAGATAGGAGAAGGAGGAGGAGGAGGAGGAGGAGGAGGAGGAGGAGGAGGAGGAGGAGGAGGAGGAGGAGGAGGAGGAGGAGGAGGAGGAGGAGGAGGAGGAGGAGGAGGAGGAGTTGATGGGGTCTCCAGCTGACACACCTACCTTACCTTACCTTTCCTCCTCCTCCTCCTCCTCCTTCTCCTCTTCCTCTGCTTCCTCCTCCTCCTCCTCCTCCTCCTCCTTCTCCTCTTCCTCTGCTTCCTCCTCCTTCTCCTCCTCCTCCTCCTAGACATTTATGGGAAGAGAAATGAGAATGAGATATAATTTTCGTCTTGCTTCGTTCGTAAAGATTGCTCTCTCTCTCTCTCTCTCTCTCTCTCTCTCTCTCTCTCTCTCTCTCTCTCTCTCTCTCTCTCTCTCTCTAAGTGACAGGAAACACTTTGCATTCATTAATCACAGGAATAAAGAGAGAGAGAGAGAGAGAGAGAGAGAGAGAGAGAGAGAGAGAGAGAGAGAGAGAGAGAGAGAGAGAGAGAGAGAGAGAGAGAGAGAGAGAGAGAGAGAGAGAGAGAGATACATCACATTGTCATACCAAGGACAAAGACACACACACACACACACACACACACACACACACACACACACACACACACACACACACACACACACACACAAATTTATTTATTTTTAAGCGAAAAAAAAACTTCACTTCCTCAGTATAATAAAACAAGGAAAAAAAAACAAGGAAAAAAAAGAGGAAAAAAGGAGAGAAAACAAAATGGCGGATGATAAAATTCCAGAAAATGAAGTTTGAAAAAAAAAGAAAATTAAAGATAATTAAAGGAGAGAGAGAGAGAGAGAGAGAGAGAGAGAGAGAGAGAGAGAGAGAGAGAGAGAGAGAGAGAGAGAGAGAGAGAGAGAGAGATTAAATAGGAAGAGATTTGTGAAAAGTAAAAAAAATAAATAAAATATAAAAGATAAATACAAAAAAAAAGAATTGACATTAAGAAATAAAAATGAATAGAGACGTAAAGAATAAAGAAGAAAAAGACAAAGAAAGTAAGAAAGAGCAAAACGTACTCGTATAAGGGGAAAATAAAAATCAATAAAGAAATAAAGAAAAAAAGAAAGGAAAAAAATATACGAAAAATTAATGAACAGATGAATGAATGAAAGAAGGGAAGACGAAAAAAAAAGAAAGAAACGAAGAAATGAGGAAATGAAAGAAAGAAGGAAAGACAGACGGAAAAAGCGAAACAAAATGATGAAATGAAAAGAAAAAAACCGAAGAAGAAGAAAGAAGGAAATAACGAAATTAATGAAAGAAGGAAAGAAAGAAACACGGAAAAAAGAAAGAAAAGAAGGAGTTAAGATAAAGAGAAAAAAAGAAAAAGGAAATAAGAAAGAATGAATAAAAAAATGAAAGCAGGAAAAAGAGAGAAGCAACAAATCAAAATAAATAGAATGAAAGAAATAATAATAATAATAATAATAATAATAATAATAATAATAATAATAATAATAACAATAATAATAATAACACAAAACACTTATAAAAACCTTCACTTAGAACACTTCACAACTTACTTATATTGACCTCCACTCCTCATATTTACTTATTTACTAAAGACGAGAGAGAGAGAGAGAGAGAGAGAGAGAGAGAGAGAGAGAGAGAGAGAGAGAGAGAGAGAGAGAGAGAGAGAGAGAGAGAGAGAGAGAGAGAGAGAGAGAGAGAGAGAGAGAGAGAGAGAGAGAGAGAGAGAGAGAGAGAGAGAGAGAGAGAGAGAGAGAGAGAGAGAGAGAGAGAGAGAGAGAGAGAGGGGGGAGAGCTA
>NC_087190.1:11409103-11411603 GCF_035594125.1 Scylla paramamosain
GACTAGCCGACCTAATGGCAGAAAAGAAGCACCAGCCAAGGAGCCATGTCGTCGCATGGATGAGGTGCCGCCTCTCATTCTCCCTCCTCAGATCTGCCCTCCTGTGTCTCAGGGGGACAAGGCATTCCACTCCCATACCTGCAGACTTAGGAGGCCTCGACTACGAGGCTACAGTGGTGGAGAGTGGCATAAGAGTAGATAGAGTAGAGGTAGAGTGAATTTATAGTTAACAACTAATGTTTATATTATAGAGTATTAGATATGGTTGGATGCCACAGTCATTAGCGAGAGCTGGGGCTAATGACCTCCAAGTAGTGGAGCCCCTAATTGACACATCAATAAACATGGGGTGGAGGTATTTTTTTAATGTAGTAGTAGTAAAAAAAAAAGTAGTAGTAGTGGTGATAGTAGTAGTAGTAGTAGTAGTAGTAGTACCAAGAAAATCAATAATTGTAATAATAATAATAATAATAATAATAATAATAATGGTAATAGTGATAACAGTAATAATAATAATAATAATATTAATAATAAAAAAGATAACAATAATAGTAGCAGCAGCAGCAGCAGCAGTAGAAGTAGTAGTAGTAGTAGTAGTAGTAGTAGTAGTAGTAGTAGCAGCAGCAGCAGCAGCAGCAGCAGTAGCAGTAGTAGTAGTAGTAGTAGTAGTAGTAGTAGTAGTAGCAGCAGCAGCAGCAGTAGTACGCATCACTCATTACTTTTCTTTCTGTTATTTACTTAACATATACTTATTATTATTGTGGTTTTGTCTTCTTCTTCTTCTTCTTCTTCTTCTTCTTCTTCTTCTTCTTCTTCTTCTTCCTCCTCCTCCTCCTCGACAGGTAGGTGTTAAAGAGGCGACAGGTAAACCAAGGCTACTTCAACCCAGTTATTAGAGAGAGAGAGAGAGAGAGAGAGAGAGAGAGAGAGAGAGAGAGAGAGAGAGAGAGAGAGAGAGAGAGATATATATATATATATATATATATATATATATATATATATATATATATATATATATATATATATATATATAAACTCAATTAATATCCATCACATGTAAGAGGAGGAGGAGGAGGAGGAGGAGGAGGAGGAGGAGGAGGAGGAGGAGGAGGAGGAGGAGGAGGAGGAGGAGGAGGAGGAGGAGGAGAAGGAGGTGGAGGAGGAGGAAAAGGAAAAGGAAAAGGAGGGAAAAACTAGAAGAACAAGAGCAATGAAATAAGAACTGGATAATGAAAAAGAAAAAGAAGAAGAAGAAGAAGAAGAAGAAGAAGAAGAAGAAGAAGAAGAAGAAGAAGAAGAAGAAAAGAAAGAAGAAAGAGAAGGAAAAATAAGAACCAGAAGAACAACAAAAAAAAGATAAACGAAAAAAAATATCATGAAGAAGGATGAAAAGAAGAGGAGGAGGAGGAAGAGGAAGAGGAAGAGGAAGAGGAGGAGGAGGAGGAGGAGGAGGAAGAGATCACCTGGAGTTGACCACCAAATTACCAGGTTTCAGGTAACGACGGTGGGGAGGAGAGGAGGAGGAGGAGGAGGAGGAGGAGGAGGAGGAGGAGGAGGAGGAGGAGGAGGAGGAGGAGGAGGAGGAGGGGAAAGTGATGGGTATGTGGGTAGGTGGCTGTCACTCACCTGCCTCTTCAAGTGACTCTCTCTCTCTCTCTCTCTCTCTCTCTCTCTCTCTCTCTCTCTCTCTCTCTCTCTCTCTCTCTCTCTCTCTCTCAGCTGTCAACACTCTCTCTTTATCACAATTAACACCAAGATAAGACAAAATACAATAAACATTATACATGGAAAAATACACACACACACACACACACACACACACACACACACACGTACTCGCACACACACACATAAAGAAGTCAGTTTAAGTCTCTCTCTCTCTCTCTCTCTCTCTCTCTCTCTCTCTCTCTCTCTCTCTCTCTCTCTCTCTCTCTCTCTCTCTCTCTTAAGAACAAACTTTTATCATAATATTTCGGTCTTGTTTCTTTTTATGATCATTTGAGTTTAAGCAGGTGTAGAATTGTTCCATAAATCTCTCTCTCTCTCTCTCTCTCTCTCTCTCTCTCTCTCTCTCTCTCTCTCTCTCTCTCTCTCTCTCTCTCTCTCTCGCTCTCTTATCCCTTTATTACTTTCTTTTCTTCTACTTTCATTCCTACCAATTCCTACACTCTCTCTCTCTCTCTCTCTCTCTCTCTCTCTCTCTCTCTCTCTCTCTCTCTCTCTCTCTCTCTCTCTCTCTCTTTTATCGTCCCCTCTCTGAAGGATGAGTGGCTAATTAAAAATCAGGATTAAGTTGAACCGCCCTCATTACGAGACAGCTGATTGGTCGCCGCTGACGTGTGTGTGTGTGTGTGTGTGTGTGTGTGTGTGTGTGTGTGTGTGTGTGTGTGTGTGTGTGTGTGTGTGTGTGTGTGGTGATAATTACTGATGGGAGGGTAATAAATTGCCAATGTTCATGAGAGAGAGAGAGAGAGAGAGAGAGAGAGAGAGAGAGAGAGAG
>NC_087190.1:11416603-11431603 GCF_035594125.1 Scylla paramamosain
GGGGAACAGGAAGTGAGGCAGCAACGAGGCGGGGGGCAGCAGGGGGTTGTGGGGCAGCAGGGGCCGCGAGGAGTACCGAAGGCGCTCCATCTCCGCTTCCTTGAGCCGCTTGTCCTTGGCGCGTCTGTTCTGGAACCAGATCTTGACCTGCGTCTCGGTGAGGCTGAGCGAGGCGGAGAACTCGGCCCGCTCGGCGATGCTGAGGTACTGCTTCTCTCGGTACTTCTTCTCCAGCGACAGCAGCTGCTGCGTGGTGAAGGGCGTGCGCGGCTTGCGGTTGGGCTTGTGCTTCCTCAGGTTCACTTTCATGGGACCCAGAAACTTGGGCGGCTCAGGCGTCTCTGTGGGAGGAGAGGGCGGCGGTGAGACACTGGAGAGACACTTCATTATGCCCACACCAAATACACGCACTCCAGCTGTGGGCTGAGGGGACGACCCGCGTACACACACACACACACACACACACACACACACACACACACACACACACACACACACACCAGATGAGTGCAGGCAGCGTGACGCCTGTGATGAGCCGCCCTCACGCCCCTGGAGATACAGGGAAGGGCGCCTGTCACCTCCCTCACCACACACCGGAACCATTTGTACACCCACCACCCCTGGCCCGCCACCACCACCACCACCCGTGTGTGTGTGTGTGTGTGTGTGTGTGTGTGTGTGTGTGTGTGTGTTTTATGAACCAATTACTTACAGCTCTCCTTCTCTACATCTTGGCCCACACACACACACACACACACACACACACACACACACACACACACACACACACACACACACACACACACACATGGCTGCTGACACACATACAGCTCACTTATAGCCAATCAGCGGCCTAATTCACCCACTTATTAATGGGATACGAACCCTGGTCTTTTGATATACAGGCGACAGGACTACCACTGCGCCAACTGTGTGTGTGTGTGTGTGTGTGTGTGTGTGTGTGTGTGTGTGTGTGTGTGTGTGTGTGTGTGTGTGTGTGTGTGTGTGTGTGTGTGCGGTGGCTTAGAACAGTGCGAATAGAAGGATAGACATAAAGATTGATGAAAGAAAGGAATTAAATGAAGGAAGAAGAAGAGAAGGTCGAGAAGAAAAAGGAAGAAGACGACGAGGAAGATAGGAAAGATCGCGAGTATTATTATTATTATTATTATTATTATTAGTAGTAGTAGTAGTAGTAGTAGTAGTAGTAGTAGTAGTAGTAGTAGTAGTAGTAGTAGTAGTAGTAGTAGTAGAAGACAAAAGACGATGAAAGGAAAAAAATGGCATGAAAATATCATGAGGAGATGAAAATGAAGACAAAGAAGAAGAAGAAGAAGAAGAAGAAGAAGAAGAAGAAGAAGAAGAAGAAGAAGAAGAAGAAGACAGAACACAATAGCAAACACAAGAAGACATATTCAAGAGACCACTACCACCACCACCACCACCACCACCACCACCACCACCACCACAACCACCTCACCCTTATATTTACCCAAAATACTCTCCCTCACTCTTACCATAACAAACTCTATCTCCAAGCAGAGAGAGAGAGAGAGAGAGAGAGAGAGAGAGAGAGAGAGAGAGAGAGAGAGAGAGAGAGAGAGAGAGAGAGAGAGAGAGAGAGAGAGAGAGAGAGAGAGAGAGAGAGAGAGGACCACTAAAGAAGAAAGCAAAATTTGGTGGAAATGTAAAGATAAAATAAAATAAAATAAAAATAAATGAATAAATAAATATATAGAGAAAATCTTGAATGAAATGAAAATAAATGAATGAAATAAATAACGTGTGATATTGCCTTTATTTTTTTTTCAGATTAATGTATTGAATGAAATGAAGGAAAAGAAAAAATTAAACAAATTGGTCGTGAAAATTAAGATAAAAATAAAAAATAAAATAAAATAAAAAGGAAAACGAGAAAAAAATGAGGAATGTAAATGAAATTAATGAATTTAATGAACAATACGTATTTTTAAATCAATTATTCCTTTACTGTTAATAGTGATGTAGTAAATGCTGTAGTACATGACTGAAATAAATGACAAAACTACTTACTAAACTATTTAATTGATTATATAAGTAAATGACCAGACCAATAATGAAGCAGACAACTAAATGACTAGATAAATAAGTAAATGATTAAATAACTAGATGAATAAGTAAATCACCAAGTAAATGATTCAATTAATAAACAAATCACCAAATAAATTAATACATGACTAAATGAATAAATGACAAACTAAATGACTAAATAAATGAACAAGTAAATGACAAAAATAAGTGACGAGGGAAGTGACACAGTAAATGACGAGATAAACAAATAAATGACACACTATATTAACCAAGTATATGACTCAATAAACAAGCAAATAAATAAACAAATAAATAAGCTTTTTTTATAGTGAATGAAGTGAGAGAAATTTGAAGCGCATTAAAAAGTAAAAAAAAAAAAAAAAACAGATCAAAGAAAACAAGACACGAACATAATGAAGAAAACATAACTGAAGAAGAACGAGATTAAATTTAAAAAAAGAGACAAAATATTCTTCTCTTAAAAATTCCTCTTATTAAATTCACTAATAATATCCTTTCTTCTCTTAACAAATTTACTACTAATAATATTACTCTTTCTCTCCTCTTTACAATTCCTCTTATTAAATTTACTACTAATATTTTTTCGTGTCTCAATAATTTCCTTTTTTACATTTACTATTATTATTATTCGTGTTTCTCCTCTTAATAATCTCTCTTATTAAATGTTGTACTTATATTTTTTTCTCAATAATTTCTCTTCCTCTTAATAAATGTAATAACTATATTTTTTTCTCCTCTTAACAATTTTCTTCGTTATTAATATACTACTTATATTCTTCCTTTCTTCTTTTAACGATTCCTCTTCGTCTTATTAATTTAATGCTGATATTTTTTTCTTTCTCCTCTTTCTTCTTTATTAGATATACTACTTGTACTTTTTTGTCTTTCTTCTTTTTAACAATTTGTCTTCCTCTCATTAAATGTAATGCTTATAATTTTCTTTCTTCTCTTAACAAGTTTTTTCCTTATTAAATATACTACTTATACTCCTTTTTTTTCTTTCTTCTTTTAACAATTTGTCTTCCTCTTATTAAATGTAATGCTTATACTCTTTCTTTCTTCTCTTCACAATTCCTCTTCCTCTTATCACATTTACATTTATTTTCATTTATTTATTTATTTATTTACATTCATTTATATTTTTTTCACAATTCCTCTTCCTCTTATTGCATTTACTAATAATATTCTTAATTTCTCCGTGATTCCTTCTTTACTCGACTCATTCTTTCGTAGTTAACTGAAGCAACAGAAGCAAAACAAACAAACAAACAAACAAACAAACGCGTCTCTTCTCAAAACAAATGACTGACTGCGCAGCGTGTCAACAATTTATTTCATTTCTGTTCTTACCTCCTTTGTTCTTCTGATTTGTTCCTCGAGGCAAGCAGTACTGGCATGCCGCTGTGTGTGTGTGTGTGTGTGTGTGTGTGTGTGGCAGTGTCTGTGTCAGGTGAGGACAAGGGAGACATGGTAACACTGCTAGACTGATGCGCTCACTCACTCGCTGGTTGATTGGTCTTTATAGTCAGTCAGTCAGTCAGTCAGTCAGTCAGTCTCTCTCATCCACTGACCAGTCTATACATTCACTCACTCGCAAACTGGTCTATATATTCTAGCCCCACTCACTCACTCACTCACTCACTCACTCGCTGGCTGGCTGGTCTACGGATCCCCTCCCTCCTTATTTTGAAACGTGCGGCAAATTAACGCTGTCTTTCAACCAGACTCCTTACTTCACTAAACAGCACCGGCTTACTGAACCAAAACACTCAGGTATCTTATAATCAGTTAATAGTGTCGGGAAGATTATAGCGTAACTTTGCCGGGCGCCTCGATACAATATGGGAGGGAATACGTAGACATATTAACGAGAGAGAGAGAGAGCGAGTGAGTGAGTGAGTGAGTGAGAGAGAGTATTAGTTTAGCAGTGTTACCATGTCCCTCCCCGTGTCCTCGCCTGTCTCACTCACTCCCACATGCTTCATTACACAGTGGCTGGTATCTGAAACACTTCTGGCCGCATCTCCACTACTTTTAAGAGGCTCTAGTTGAAGTGACACGGGTTGTTAAGGGTGTTTTTACGGTTCCAGTGACAGATTAATAAGATTTCTGCATTACGAACAGGAGGAAAACTCTTTTAAAACCCTGCTAATTATTTCTGCAGCCTTTGAAAATAGTGGCAGGGATGTTAAGCGGGTTTTTAAGGGTACTTTTACGGTTCCAGTGACGCATTCATAAGATTTCTACATTATTAACTGGAGAAACACTTGAAAATATGGGTAATCATTGTTGTGGCCTTTGAAAACAGTCATGATGAAGTTACACGGGCTTTTAAGGGTGTTTTTACGGTTCCAGTGACGCATTAATAAGATTTCTACATTATTAACAGGAGAAACACTCTTGAAAACACGCCTGATCATCTTTGTGGCCTTTGAAAATAGTTCTAGTGAAATAGCAAGACGTTTCTGAATACTGGCCAATGGCGGGGCGGTTGAGGGCGTCAGTGCAGCAGTGCCCGTGTGCTCGTGTTCTCGCCTGCCTCAGTCACTGCCGCGCACTTCATGACACAGTGTACAGCACAATGACAGACACGTTCATATATTAAGACGAATGAAATGATGAAGAGGAGGAGGAAAAAGAGAAAAATACAGATGAAATTACTTTAACGCATTTGGTGGTGGTAGAATAAAATGCAAACACGAGTAGTAGTAGTAGTAGTAGTAGTAGTAGTAGTAGTAGTAGTAGTAGTAGTAGTAATAATAATAATAATAATAATAATAATAATAATAATAATAATAATAATAATAATAATAATAATAATAATAATAAACCACAACATAAATTAATTAAACTAGTAAAAATTATAATCAGTGAAAAGCAAAAACATTAAAATTCATTACTTAAAATCGAATTAATTAAGAAAAAAGAGAATAATGAAAAGTAAATTCAAATAAACCAATAACAAGCAAAAAAAAAACTATTTATGAAGACCATGACCAACAACTCTCGTGACTGCATCCACGTGACCAGGAAAACAACAAGAAAGGAAAACAATAACTATACTTTTCCTTACTAATTTTCTTTCCCTCTTTCCTTTCCTCCGCGAAGTTTACGTTAATGTGAGAAAATTAGAACTAGTTTTAATTTGAGCCACTTCGCTTTCATATAAATATTTCAGAGAGAGAGAGAGAGAGAGAGAGAGAGAGAGAGAGAGAGAGAGAGAGAGAGAGAGAGAGAGAGAGAGAGAGAGAGAGAGAGAGAGAGAGAGAGACGCAAGAACTACCCAAAATATAAATAAACAAATTTTATGAACTAACCAAAGATAGAAAAAAAAAAAAAAATAATATGAAGACGAAAAAAATTATTCTTCTACTGATAATAATAATAATAATAATAATAATAATAATAATAATAATAATAATAATAATAATAATAACATACTTTTCGTTCAACAATATCCCTCGTGGCGTTGTAGGAGGAGGGAAAGGAAGAGGAGAAAGAAGAAGAGGAGGAGGAGAAGGAGAAGGAGGAGAAGGAAATTAGGCAAAATACTACGCCATTACCCTTACTAATTCTCTCTCTCTCTCTCTCTCTCTCTCTCTCTCTCTCTCTCTCTCTCTCTCTCTCTCTCTCTCTCTCTCTCTCTCTCCCCGCTAAAACACACACTCAGGTAAGCCCAGGTAGGAGACACACAGGTAAGCGGGTCACCTGCTAATCAGTGCAAATTACGGGCCACTGCTGAAGGTGTGAGGCAGGTGAGGCGCCAATTACCTGAAGGAGAGAGGGAGGGATGGAGGGGGAGGAAGGAGGGGGAGAGAAGGAGGTTTTAAGACGAAACAGGAGGAGAATGTTTAGGAGGATTCTGAGTTGTGGAGGAGGAGGAGGAGGAGGAGGAGGAGGAGGAGGAGGAGGAGGAGGAGGAGGAGGAGGAGGAGGAGGAGGAGAAGGAGGAGGAGGAGGAGGAGGCGTGAGGTGACTTTAAGAACAGGAGGAGTAGGAGGAGGAGGCGGAGGAGGTGAGAGGTTACCGCAGTAGAGGAATGATGAGGGAGGGAGGGAGGGAGGGAGGGAGGGAGGGAGGGAGGGAGGGAGGAAAGGAAGCGTGAGGGAGGTAATGGATTTAGGGATGAAGCGTGAGGGAGAGAAGCAAGGCAATAAAGGGAGAGGGAGAGGGAGAGGGAGAGGAAGCGGATTTAGGGAGGAAAGGAAGGAGGAATGGAGGGAAGGAGGAAGTGTATGGGAGGTAATGCGTTTAGGTGTGGAGGGAGGAGGGAAGACTGAAGGAGTAGAGAGTGGAGGAAGAGAAGGAGCGGCGTGGAGTAAATGAAGGGGAGGAAGAGGATGGGTGGAGGAAGGGAAGGAGCGTGGAGGAGTGTGTGGCGGGTACTTACTGGTGAGGGCGTGCAGGGCGAGCTGCTGCTGGAACAGGAGGTTGTGAGGCCAGGCGCCCGCCAGGTGGTGGGGCGCCATGGTGGGGGTGGAGGAGGCCGAGGTGGAGGGCGGGGGCGGCAGGGCGTGGCGCGCCCCCAGGTGATTCTCAAGCAAGGAGGACATGGGCAGACCCACTCCTCCTCCTCCGTCTCCTCTGTCTCCTCCTCTCCCAGCCTTCCGCGCCTCCTCCTCCTCGTCGTCGTCGTCGCCGCGGGGGTCGTAGCGACACTCGTCCGCCTCACAGTCCACGTTGATCTCCTCGTCCTCGTCGTCATCCTCGTCGGCGTCGCCGTCAGCGTCATGCGACGCCTTGGCACAGAGTCTGTCGTCTGCCGGGGGCGTGAGGGCTGCCCCGGGCGGCGTGGGCGTGTGTGTGGGCGCGAGGGCGTCTGCGTCGCGCTCCTTGGCGTGCGGGGGCGCGGCGAGGATGGCGTCCACGGAGAAGGAGAAGGTCTTCCTGGCCACGGCGCTGAAGGCGGAGTTGAGGCTGGGCCGCACCGCCTCGGCCGCCACCACACCAGACATGGCGCCGCGCTCCTGTGATTGCCTGGGCTGACTCACGCCCCGCGTTGGGGCATGGCGGGGCGTGGGGCTGAGGGGCCACGGGGCGCCCCGACCTGGCGCTGCCCCGAGGCTATGGAGAGCGCCGTATGAAGGGCGCGGGGCGCGGCGGTGTCCCAGCGGATGTCAGTGTTTACACAAGCTATCAATGCCGCGGCGCCGCGCTGACTTACGCCTCCGCCCCGACCACCCGCCGACTGCCGCCCCGCGCCGCCCAGACCGCCCTCGCGCCGCGCCCCGCCCCGCCCTGCCGCCTGCACCAATGGCGGCGCGGGCGTGCGGGGCGGGGCGGGACGGCCAACGCGCGGCCAGCCAATCAGCGCACAGATTAGTAAACACTCGGCACGGGCCATTAGGTTTATGGCAAGATTTACAGTCGGGGTGCTTGTCGGGGTGACGCGCCCGCCGCACGCCGCCCCGGGCCCCCGCCGCCCACAGAGCCGCGCAGGGCGTGCCGCGGGGCGCTTCTGGCCGGCGCGTCGCGGGAAGCAGTGACGGTAATGAAATGGAAATCAACATCACCTCATTGGACTTAATTGAGTAAGTGAGAGTTTGTCTAACTAGCGAGGGGAGGGCAAATATGGCGGCGGCCCGGAGCGAGGGGAAGGCGCCCGAGGGGAGAGGTGACACCCGAGGGGTAATTGAGAATATATATTTGCCGTGAGGGCCGCCCATCCGCCGAGGGGAGACGGGAGAGGGGGAGGGGCGCTGGAGGAGAGATTTCATTTTGGAGGGTCCTCAGCGGGCGGCGGCGCGCACACACATAGAAATACAGCGTGTGTGTGTGTGTGTGTGTGTGTGTGTGTGTGTGTGTGTGTGTGTGTGTGTGTGTGTGTGTGTGTGTGTGTGTGTGTGCGCGCTCTTCCCTTTGTCTTCCTCCGTCAGTAGCTGTGTGTCCCCTTCTCTCTCTCTCTCTCTCTCTCTCTCTCTCTCTCTCTCTCTCTCTCTCTCTCTCTCTCTCTCTCTCTCTCTCTCACACCCCAATAAGAGCCGTGAGGGGACACAAGAGGAAGAACTAAGAAAAAAGAGAAGAGGAAGAGGGGAAAGAAGAGAGGAGGAAGGAGAGGAAGGAGAGGAAGAGAGGGGAAGAGAGGGGAAGGAGATGAGGATGAAGTAAACACAACGAGTACCTACGAGAACCATCCCTTTAATACCATCCCTTACACTCGCTCCCCTCCTTTCCCCTCACCACCACCACCACCACCACCACCACCGACCTTTAAAAATTCTCCCCTCACCTTCCTTCGTTTGTATCTTCCCCTCACCACCACCACCACCACCACTACTACTACTACTACTACTACTGCGCTTACCACTTACACCTCCCCTCACTTCTCCTCACCTCCCCTCACCTCCCCTCACCTTCAATGCATATTCTTACGCGTATATAAACTACAACCACAACCACTACTACTACTACTACTACTATCATAACTATCTCCCCTCTTTTCCCCTTACTATTTCCCCTCTTCTTAACCCTTTCATTACCCCCACAAAAAGAAACACAACCACCACCACTACTATTACTACTACTACTACTACTACTACTACTACTACTACTACTACTACTACTACTACCACCACCCCAACCCCCTACCACCCCCCCAAAAAAAAAAGCCGAACCACAACTAACAGCTTAACCTTCCCTCCTTCTCTTCTTCCTCCTCCTCCTCCTCCTCCTCCTCCTCCTCCTCCTCCTCCTCCTCCTCCTCCTCCTCCACCAGACCATGTGGAACGGATGGCGTTTAGTGGAGGGGGTCTGTGTCTATTTATGGGGGGGTAGGTGGACATAACGCCACTTAGGGGGAAAAATTATGGCGCAGTGATTGACCGTGAGGGGAAAAAGAGGGGAGAGAGAGGGAGAGGGGAGAGACTGGGAGAGAGAGAGAGAGAGAGAGAGAGAGAGAGAGAGAGAGAGAGAGAGAGAGAGAGAGAGAGAGAGAGAGAGAGAGAGAGAGAGAGAGAGAGAGAGAGAGAGAAGGAAAAAGGGGTGGAGTGGAGGGCACAATGGACGGGAATTATCGCTATGAAAGGAAAGAGAGAGAGAGAGAGAGAGAGAGAGAGAGAGAGAGAGAGAGAGAGAGAGAGAGAGAGAGAGAGAGAGAGAGAGAGAGAGAGAGAGAGAGAGAGAGAGAGAGAGAGAGAGAGAGAATTGTTAGTGAAATGATGCCAATTTTACTTTGAAAAGAGGAAAAACAGAGAGAGAGAGAGAGAGAGAGAGAGAGAGAGAGAGAGAGAGAGAGAGAGAGAGAGAGAGAGAGAGAGAGAGAGAGAGAGAGAGAGAACCTAACCAGCTCGCTCACTCGCTCAATCATCTCCCATTTCCCTTAATAAAACCAAAACGTGACTTGTATTTAGGCGCGCTAACTAGAGAGAGAGAGAGAGAGAGAGAGAGAGAGAGAGAGAGAGAGAGAGAGAGAGAGAGAGAGAGAGAGAGAGAGAGAGAGAGAGAGAGAGAGAGAGAGAGAGAGAGAGATTGGGGGAAGAGAAGGGGATGGGAGTGCTGGAAGGGGGGGGATAGTTACCTGTCTCAATCAGGAGCCCACAGGTGTTAATTAGAACCCGTGGGAGGTTTACCTGTCACGGATTTTCGCGGCCAAGTCTAATGCATAACCTTTAAAATCACTGTAATTTGAGGAGGATTTAAGGCAGGTATGTTAGTCCAGAGGATCTTCTTCTTCTTCTTCTTCTTGCTGGTGGTGGTGGTGGTGGTGGTGGTGCTGGATTTTCTTCTTTTTCTTTTTTTTTCTTCTTCTTCTTCTTCTTCTTCTTCTTCTTCTTCTTCTTCTTCTTCTTTGGCTTTCTGTTATAGGCTTCTTGTTCTTCTTCATTCTGTTGTTGTTGCTGTTGTTGTTGTTGTTGTTGGCTGTGGTGGTGGTGGTGGTGGTGGTGGTGGTAATGTTGTTGTTGTTGTTGTTGTTGTTGTTGTTGATATTCTTCTTCTTCTTCTTCTTCTTTTCCCTCCTCCTCCTTCTCTTCCTCCTCCTCCTCTTCTTCTTCTTCTTCTTCTTTTTCTTCTTCTTCTTCTTCTTCTTCTTCCTCTTTTTCTTCTTCATCTTCTTCTTTTTCTTCTTCTCATCATTACTCTTTTTAATCCTGTTTGTTTTTATATATCATCATAATCAGTAGCATTAATCTCTCTCTCTCTCTCTCTCTCTCTCTCTCTCTCTCTCTCTCTCTCTCTCTCTCTCTCACTCTGTTTCCTCATTTTACTCATTAATCATACAACTTTTCTCCTTTGTTCCTCTTTCTTTCTTCCTTCCTTCCTTCCTTCCTTATCTCCTTCACACCAAGCTACCATTTTTCCTTCCTTCCTTCCTTCCTTCTTCCCTTTCTTCCTTCCTTCCTTCTTCCCTTCCTTATTTACTTTCTTCTTTTCTTGCTCTCTTCTTCATTTCCTTCCTTCTTTCCGTCCTTTCTATAAAAAATGTTTCTCTCCTTCCTTTCCTTTTCTCTTTATTTCATCTCTCCGTCCTTCCTATTTACCATTCTTCCTTCCTTCCTCTCTCTCTCTCTCTCTCTCTCTCTCTCTCTCTCTCTCTCTCTCTCTCTCTCTCTCTCTCTCTCTCTCTGTCCTTGTAACATTTTCATCATCAACTTTTCCTCTTCCTTCCTTCCTTCCTCCTTTTCTTCCTTCCTTCTTTCCTTCATCGAGTCAAGAGGTCAAGGATTATCTGACCTTTCACTATAATGACCTCCCTCTACCTCTCCCTCTCCCTTTCTCTCCCTTCTTTCATCTTGTCCCTCCCTTCCTTTTTCATCATTCCTTCTCTTTTCTTCGTTTTCATGTTTATTCTTCACCTTTTGTCTTTCTATCTTTATTCTTGATTTTTCTCTTTCTTTTCTATCTTATTTCTCCCTTTCTATCTTATTTCTCCCTTTGTATTTTCTTTTTCTATATTTTATTTCTCGTTTTTTGCATCCCTTTATTCATTTCTCTCTTTCCTTTTACCTTCTTTTCGCTTTCACAAAGAAGGAAGGAAGGAGAGAGAGAGAGAGAGAGAGAGAGAGAGAGAGAGAGAGAGAGAGAGAGAGAGAGAGAGAGAGAGAGAGAGAGAGAGAGAGAGAGAGAGAGAGAGAGAGGATAAAGAATAAATTAGGGAATGATTATTTTAAAACCAAAAATACCCCAATGATCAAACGCTACACACACACACACACACACACACACACACACACACACACACACACACACACACACACACACGTCACCGGCTTGACCTCTCTGTACACTAATGAGGGCAGAGGTCAAGTGGAGGAGGAGGAGGAGGAGGAGGAGGAGGAGGAGGAGGAGGAGGAAGAGGAGGAGGAGGAGGAGGAGGAGGAGGAGGAGGAGGAGGAGGAGGAGGAGGAGGAGGAGGAAGAGAGAGAAGGAAGGGAGGAAGGGATGTTTCTTGGCACTGGACATCCGGTGAAGAGGAGGAGGAGGAAGAGGAGGAGGAGGAGGAGGAGGAGGAGGAGGAGGAGATCAGATAACAAAGATAAGAAAAGATGGATGAGTAATTTCTATATGTATACTTAGAGAGAGAGAGAGAGAGAGAGAGAGAGAGAGAGAGAGAGAGAGAGAGAGAGAGAGAGAGAGAGAGAGAGAGAGAGAGAGAGAGAGAGAGAGAGAGAGAGAGAGAGAGAGAGAGAATTTTTGTTGCTTACCCTAATTGTACACACACACACACACACACACACACACACACACACACACACACACACACACACACACACACACACACACACAGATCCTAATTAGTTATATACACCTAGGCCACTAATAATCCCTCCCCCAACAAGAAGAACAACAACAACAACAACAACAACAACAACAACATACAAACACACATACACAAATACAAATAATTTAATAAACTTCACAACAAAAAAGGGAAAAAACACGTTAAGGAAAATTTTTAATCACTAACAAACGATTCTGATGTGAAATATGGAAGAGAGAGAGAGAGAGAGAGAGAGAGAGAGAGAGAGAGAGAGAGAGAGAGAGAGAGAGAGAGAGAGAGAGAGAGAGAGAGAGAGAGAGAGAGAGAGAGAGAGAGGAGAAGAAGAGCAAGAAAGGGAGACAGAAAAAAGACATAGAGAAAAAAAGGAAGACGAAGAAAAACAAGAAATGAAAAAGAAAAAAAGAGAAAACGAGGAAGAGAGGAATAGAGAAAGTAGGAGAGGATGGAGAAGACAGACGAGAAGAGAAAGAGGAAGAGGAGGAGGAGGAGGAGGAGGAGGAGGAGGAGGAGGAGGAGGAGGAGGAGGAGGAGGAGGAGGACACATTTCAATCTTCCATCATTAGCCACGGTCATGGTGGAGGACATCGCATTGTGGAGGAGGAGGAGGAGGAGTAGGAGGAGGAGGAGGAGGAGGAGGAGGAGGAGGAGGAGGAGGAGAGGGTTTTTGTTACTTCGTGTGAGGTGATTCGAGGAAAAGAGGAAAGAAATTTTACTGTTTTGGGGAGGAAAAGAGGAAATGACAATTTTTGGGGGAGAGAGAGAGAGAGAGAGAGAGAGAGAGAGAGAGAGAGAGAGAGAGAGAGAGAGAGAGAGAGAGAGAGAGAGAGAGAGAGAGAGAGAGACATACACATATAAAACCGCAAAAATCAGACACACACACACACACACACACACACACACACACACACACACACACACACACACACACACACACACACACACACACACACACACACACACAAATAAAAAAAAATAATTAGCTCACCTGGGCAGCAACAAACACACCTGCACTCACTCTCTCTCTCTCTCTCTCTCTCTCTCTCTCTCTCTCTCTCTCTCTCTCTCTCTCTCTCTCTCTCTCTCTCTCTAATCACACAACATACGTCACTAAACACCACCACCCCTCTCACTTCCCTCTCTCCCCTCTCTCACCCCTCTCACTTCCCTCTCTCCCCTCTCCCCCACTCTCCCCCTCTCACTCTAGCGGTATGCAAATTAGCTGAATGCCTTTGCTCCGGTGCGTATGGGGAGAGGGGAGAGGGGAGAGGGGGAGAGGGGGAGAGGGAAGGGATGGAAGAAAGGAGTTAGTGAGGGAGGGAGAGGGAGGGAGGGATGGAGGAAAAGGGTGAAAGGAAAGGCAGATTTTATGTGCAAGAGGAGGAGGAGGAGGAGGAGGAGGAGGAGGAGGAGGAGGAGGAGGAGGAGGAGGAGGAGGAGAGGAAGAAGAGGAGTATTTCTTCTTATACTGTTCATTATTCCTTTCTTTTCATCATCCTCTCTCTCTCTCTCTCTCTCTCTCTCTCTCTCTCTCTCTCTCTCTCTCTCTCTCTCTCTCTCTCTCTCTCTCTCTCTCTCTCTCTCTCTCTAAAGGCTTAATTAGCACCCCCTCCCCCCTTTACACACAAGCCACCTAAGCCATCAGTTTTATATATATTACTCCTCCTCCTCCTCCTCTTCCTCCTCCTCCTCCTCCTCCCTTCCTTCCTTCCTTCCTTGCCTCTTTTTTTCTCTCCCTCTTTCTCTATCATGTCCCTTTTTGTCTTTCTCTCTCTCTCTCTCTCTCTCTCTCTCTCTCTCTCTCTCTCTCTCTCTCTCTCTCTCTCTCTCTCTCTCTCTCTCTCTCTCTCTCTCTCTCTCTCTCTCTTGAATTTAAAAACCAAAGTTAACCTAACCTCTCCTCCTCCTCCTCCTCCTCCTCCTCCTCCTCCTCCTCCTCCTCCTCTTCCTTTTACCATTACCTGTCTAAATTACCCTCACCTCTTCCCCTCTCCCCTCCCCTCTCCTCTCTCACCACTCCCATCTCTCCCCAAAGAATAAGAGGGTAAGTAAAATTAAGATTAGCAAAGGAAATTTTGGGCGTGAGGGGAGAGTTGGGGAGATTAGAGGGGAGAGAGACGTGGGGGGTTGGGGGTGAGGGGTGATGATAAGGGTATGCTGGGGTGATGAGAACTGGGATGAGAGGGGACGTGAGGGGAGGGTGTTGGGGAGATGAGATGGGATGAAGAATGTTGGGGAGATTAATTGGGGTGACGGGAGGACAGTTGGGAGATCAAGAATGAAGAGAAAAAGACGCTGGGGTGGTAAGAGATGGGGTGAGGTTAATATTGGGGAAATTAGAATTGGGGAGATAAAGATTAAGAACTGGAATTTTCGGGGAGAATAACTGGGGTGGAGAGAAACATTGAGGAGATAACGGGGGAGGAGGAAGAAATATTGGGGAGGAGAAACAGGAGATGGGGAGAATGACGAGAAACAGGAAGACAAACAGAGAGAGAGAGAGAGAGAGAGAGAGAGAGAGAGAGAGAGAGAGAGAGAGAGAGAGAGAGAGAGAGAGAGAGAGAGAGAGAGAGAGAGAGAGAGAGAGAGAGAGAGAGAGAGAGAGAGAGAGAGAGAGAGAGAGAGAGAGAGAGAGAGAGAGAGAGAGTATACAAGTAATAGGGGCGAAGAAGGGAGAAAAAAAGGGATAAATAGAGTAATTAACTTAAAGGGGAGAAGAAATGGGGAGACGGGAGATGGGGAGGTTATTTTGATGGGAGAAGGAAGGGATGGAGAAGTAAATTTTGGGAGCTAAGCAGATGGAAGAAGAGGAGAACTGGAGTTGGGAGAGTGGGGAGGGAGAATGGGGAGAGTGGGGAGAATGGAGGAGAATTGCAGACTAATTGGCAAAGGTGTGAAGATTGGGAGAGGTGATACAGGTAAGCAGATGACAAGGTGATGGCCAGGGAGAGGCAGGGAGAGAGGGAGAGGGAGAGGGAGAGGGAGGAAGAGAGGCGAAGGAAGAAAAAGAAGAAAGAATGAAAGATAGATTGATTGAAGGAAACCAGCAAAGAGACAAAGGGAAGAAAGGAGGGAAACAAGAGAGAGAGAGGAAGAAGAAAAGAAAGAGAGAATAAAGAATAGATAGATAGATAGATAGATAGATAGATAGACAAAAAAGAAAGAAAAGGAAGGAAAGAAAGTAAGCAAGAGAA
>NC_087190.1:11449103-11454103 GCF_035594125.1 Scylla paramamosain
TATCTGTTACTGAAGACACGTGTAATAAATTCAATATATTTCTTTCTAGCATCTTTTATTATTATTACTATTACTATCTATGAAAACATCTATTACTGAAGCCATGTTTAATAAAGATAGTTAATTTGTTGCAAGTTTAAACGAGCAATTAAAAAATATATATATTTTCACTCCAAGATCCTTTTCCTCGATGACTGATAAAAACTGTTATGCATTTATCAATATTACTTATTTTTGTTGCTTCCGTTATGTAACACTTCAAGAACACAACAATGCACGGCAATTCAAGAAACAATTACCAAACCACAATTGCAGGATCGCACTCATTTGTCGCCAGGGAAAGTTGTGCCGTTCATCCAATACTCACTAATCTTTGTTGCTTAAGAACATAAGACCAAAAGAAATAAGGAAAGCTGCAGGAAGCCACCAGGCCTACACGTGGCAGTCCCTGAATGAAATATACCTACCTATTTCCACCTATCATCCCCGTCCATAAATCTGTCTAATTTTCTCTTAAAGCTCCCTAATGACTCAGCACTAACAACTTGATTACTGAGTCCGTTCCATTCATCTACCACTCTATTTGTGAACCAATTTCTTCCTATCTCTTTTTTAAACGTAATTTTTTTCAAGCTTGAACGCGTTATTTCTTGTTCTATCCTGGTTACTGATCCTAAGAATTTTGCGGTTTTGTTTACGTCCCTCTTCTCATAACCCTTCTAGTATACAGTATAATAAGTCAACCCTTTTACCGGAATGACCAGTACTTCACAGCACTGAGCAATGTGTGTGAAACCTTTATAAACACGCGGATGAAAGAATGGGATGAAAAAGAGAAAGAGTATATTTTGCAATTTGTAATCTGTTTAATATTCGGAAGTGGCTGTAGTCATAATAGTAAGAATAATAATAATAACGATAATAACAGTACTAACGATAATAATAATAATAATAATAATAATAATAATAATAATAATAATAATAATAATAATAATAATAATAATAATAATAAAAATAATAATAACTGGAGGTGGGTAAGGAACAAGACTGGCTAACGACTAACGACAGACAACAAACAGCAGGTAAAGGGTTAACTGTTTGCCCAACTTCCCCCTGTTTTCCTTATACTACCGTCTTTCAGTGCATCAAATCTTAATTCTTTTATACAATTTAAGATAAAAAATGAATAAAAAAACAGGACTGATACACGCGGGAAGCCATCAAGCCTCCACGCTGCGGTTCCTGTGTGAAGCATGACCGTCTGTGTCCACCTGTCCTGTGTGTGGCCAGCTTAATGGTGTTGTGAAGCTCCCTACTGACTCGGCACTGTCAATCAATTAGGTTACTAAAAAGAAATGTAAGGTTTGAAGACAGATAGCAGAGTAAAATAGAAGCCATGTTAGTGATGATGATAACTACAACGACGACGACGACAACAACAACAACAACAACAACAACAACAACAACAACAAAAACAACAACAACAACAATAAGAAGAAAAGAAGAAAAGACAAAGAATAAAAATAATAAGAAGAATAAGAACAACAACAATAAGAATAAGAAGAAAAGAAGAAAAGAATAACAACAACAACAACAACAACAACAACAACAACAACAACAACAATAAAGAGAATAGGATAAGATTAGAAAAAAAAACAAATACCATGAAAAATAATCTATCTAAGAATAATAATCTCTCTCTCTCTCTCTCTCTCTCTCTCTCTCTCTCTCTCTCTCTCTCTCTCTCTCTCTCTCTCTCTCTCTCAGCGGGGGAGGCGTGGTTCAATTTTTGGCTCAGAGGCAAAGTAAATGAAGTTAAAAGAAAGCGGCGAGGTCAGGTCAGGTCACACACACACACACACACACACACACACACACACACACACACACACACACACACACACACACACACACACACACGAACAAGCGGATAGATAAACAGAAAAAAAAACATATAAACAAAAAATCACAACAACAACAACAACAACAACAACAAACAAAACAAAGACAGACAGATTGCACTTAAATATATGTATGGAGGAGGAGGAGGAGGAGGAGGAGGAGGAGGAGGAGGAGGAGGAGGAGGAGGAGGAGGAGGAGGAGGAGGAGGAGGAGGAGGAACACAGAGAAAACAAGAAAGGGAAGGAAAAAAGAAAAGAAAATGAAAAATGAGGATGGAACAGGAGGAGGAGGAGGAGGAGGAGGAGGAGGAGGAGGAGGAGGAGGAGGAAGAGGAGGTCACCTGTTTACACCTGAGAGAATACCATCCTAATTAATCCTCAATGTCATTCTGTTCGTTATCACATTCTCCGCGTGCCGCCATGTTGCTCTCCCCCCTCTCTCTCTCTCTCTCTCTCTCTCTCTCTCTCTCTCTCTCTCTCTCTCTCTCTCTCTCTCTCTCTAATACTGCTATCCATGCCTCTATCTCACATTTTCACATTTCTCCACAATACTGTATGATGGATGGTCTCTCTCTCTCTCTCTCTCTCTCTCTCTCTCTCTCTCTCTCTCTCTCTCTCTCTCTCTTTGGGACATCTATGACTAATAAAATCAACTGAGAACGATTGATAGCGTTATAAATGGAGAGAGAGAGAGAGAGAGAGAGAGAGAGAGAGAGAGAGAGAGAGAGAGAGAGAGAGAGAGAGAGAGAGAGAGAGAGAGAGGAAAGATGAAGTGAAAGAGATGGACGAAAAAGGAGAGAGAGGGAGAGTGAGGGGGAGAGGGAGAGGGAGAGGGAGAGGCGGGGAGAGAGGGAGAGGGCAACTCAATATGTTATGAATTTTTGCCTTTGTCAGTAGAGGTGGTTTGTCTAGTCAATGGAGAGAGTGAGAGGGAGAGGGAGAGGGAGAGGGAGAGGGAGAGGGAGAGAGGGGGAGGGAAGGAAGGAGGGAGGGAGGGATGTAAAAGAGAGGGGCAGATAGACAGATGGAGAGTAAAAGAGAGAGAGAGAGAGAGAGAGAGAGAGAGAGAGAGAGAGAGAGAGAGAGAGAGAGAGAGAGAGAGAGAGAGAGAGAGAGAGAGAGAGAGAGAGAGAGAGAGAGTTGAAATCTGTTTTATATTATGAATAGCGTGAATGAATACTCTCTCTCTCTCTCTCTCTCTCTCTCTCTCTCTCTCTCTCTCTCTCTCTCTCTCACCCTATAAATACA
This sequence comes from Scylla paramamosain, assembly GCF_035594125.1. Taxonomy (NCBI): domain Eukaryota; kingdom Metazoa; phylum Arthropoda; class Malacostraca; order Decapoda; family Portunidae; genus Scylla; species Scylla paramamosain. The sequence goes on from NC_087190.1 coordinate 11,452,253, forward strand.
AGCCTTAACTACACCCCTTACCCCCTACCCCCCACCCCCCAATCCGAACCCCCTAGGCCCCTCCCCTTTACCCCTACCATAGTCTAACTGAAGCACCCAACCCTACCTCTCTCTCTGGTTTCTTCCCCCTTCTCCTCCTCCTCCTCCTCCTCCTCCTCCTCCTCCTCCTCCTGCTGCTGGCTTTGTCCATTGGCTGGTTCTGGACGGGCGACCAAGCGTATCTCATTTGTCATTGGTCGGTGAGAGAGGACTGAATGGGTCCCTCGTTGGCGCTTTGCTATACAATAAAATAATTGCTTGATGTGAGACGCGAGTGATCTGGGTTCGATTCCTGTTGGCTGGGTGGATGAGTGGATGAGTGGATGAGTGGATGTGTGGGTGAGTGATTAAATGGGTGACTAGATGGATGGGAAACTGGATGGGTGGATGAGTGGGAGACTGTATGGGTGGGTGGGTGGATAGATAAGTGGATGTTTAAGTGACTGCGTGATCCACTCCTCTTCCTTGTCTTCCACTCCCTCCCTCCACTTTTCTTTTCCTCCCTTTACCTATATTTTCTTCCCATTTTTGAGTTTTCCCTTCTTCCTTTTCCTTCGACTGGCTGGGTTTGGTTGGTTACTCTCTCTCTCTCTCTCTCTCTCTCTCTCTCTCTCTCTCTCTCTCTCTCTCTCTCTCTCTCTCTCTCTGTAGGGGAGGAAGAAGGGCGGAGGAATGAATGAGAGATGAAGGAGGAAAGGCAAGAAGTGAGAGAAAGATGGATTGGGAGGAGGAGGAAGAGAGAGAGGGAGAGGGAGGAGGGAGGGGAGAGAGGGAGAGGAAGAGGGAGAGGAGAGAGTAGGGGCGGAAAGTGAGAGAGAGAGGGGGTATGAATAGGAACGACTAGAGAGAGAGAGAGAGAGAGAGAGAGAGAGAGAGAGAGAGAGAGAGAGAGAGAGAGAGAGAGAGAGAGAGAGAGAGAGAGAGAGACATCTGGTGGCAGTTTTTCCCCTCACTGGTCCGGGTGGTGGTGATGGTGGTGGTGGTGATGATACTAGAGGAGAGGAGGAGGAGGAGGAGGAGGAGGAGGAGGAGGAGGAGGAGGAGGGAAATATTGACTCTGTACATCATGTTTTCCGGGCTACTGAATTTGACCAGAGGGGAGAGGGGGAGGGGGGAGGGGGAGAGAGGGGAGAGAGAGAGAGAGAGAGAGAGAGAGAGGGGGGAACAGGGAGGGGGAGAGGGGAGAGAGGGGAGAGAGGGGGAGAGGAGCATAGGAAGTGACTGCCTGAGTAATTGTGAATATAGAGAGAGAGAGAGAGAGAGAGAGAGAGAGAGAGAGAGAGAGAGAGAGAGAGAGAGAGAGAGAGAGAGAGAGAGAGAGAGAGAGAGAGACTAATAGGCTGTTAATAATGACATAACAGCCTCGTTCATGTCTAATTACATAACGCATCATTACACTTCCCCTCTCCCCCCTCACTTCCCCTCACCCCCTAACTTCCCCTCTCCCCCTCACTTCCCCTCTCCCCCTCACTCGTTTTCTGTCCCCTTGTCATATTCTCCCTCATCCAGTTTTTGTTTCCCCTCTTCGTTTCCCCTCACTTTCTGTAACTTCCTTTTCCTCTCCCTCACCTCCCCTCACCTCATCACTTCCCCTTTCTTCCTCTCACTTTCTCTATTTTTCACCCTCACTTTCTCTCATCTCCCCTCACTTCCCCTCACTTTCCTCTCTTCCTTTCCTTTACCCTCTCGTATATAAAAAAAAACTCCCCTCATTTTCTTTGATATTTTCCCCTCACTTATATTTTCCTTCCTTATTTTCCCCTCACTTCCTTCACCCCTCTCATATACTCTTCCCCTTCTCCCTTCCCCTCA
>NC_087190.1:11459103-11464103 GCF_035594125.1 Scylla paramamosain
CCACCACCACCACCACTACCACCACTACCACCACCACCACCATCACCACCACCACCACCACATAGGCTTAACTGCCATCTGATTAACTGACTGACTGACTGACTGACTTAATTAACTTCCCCAATGACTGCTAACTACCTGCCAAACTCTCTCTCTCTCTCTCTCTCTCTCTCTCTCTCTCTCTCTCTCTCTCTCTCTCTCTCTCTCTCACCTGTATATCTGCATTATAAGAAATTACCTGTATATTGATTTACCTGTATAAAGATTAAATAGGAATATATGTAGATTATTTTATTTGTGTGTCTGTCTGTCTGTCTGTCTGTGTCTGTCTGTTTGTCTGTATGTCTGGGTGGCTGGCTGGCTTTCTGTCTGTCTGGCTTTCTGTCTGTCTGTCTGTCTGTCTGTCTGGGTGACTGGTTGGCTTTCTGTCTGTCTGTCTGTCTGTATGTCTGGGTGACTGGTTGGCTTTCTGTCTGTCTGTCTGTCTGTGAGTCTATTTATCTATGTAATTTGGTAATAAAAGTGTAATAATTAAAATTCCTGAGTTGAAAGTTTGCGATGAAAATTTATATCGTTTAATTAACAGACACACACACACACACACACACACACACACACACACACACACACACACACACACACACACACACACACACACACACACACACACGAGTAATGAGGACAGGACGCAAGCACACAAGAATAAACGAGGTAATGAGACAAAGACTGATAAACAGGAGGAAGGAAACAAAGGAAGCGATAATAATGATAATACTAATAATAATAAACATAAAAACAATAATAATAATAATAATGATGAGAGAGAGAGAGAGAGAGAGAGAGAGAGAGAGAGAGAGAGAGAGAGAGAGAGAGAGAGAGAGAGAGAGAGAGAGAGAGGAAAACCCACAACCACCATCACCACCAGACCAAACTAACCCTTCTTCTTCTCCCTTCCTCACCCCTTTCCCCCTTCCCCTTCCCCCTTCTCCCCTTCCCTGTACCCCTTCCCCTCCCCCCACCCCGATAACAGGCTTCATGACGACAGGGCGACCCGCTGCGCAACGACTACAGCCACCCACGACCACGCGATGTCTTCATACCCCCCTCCCCCCTCCCCCCGCCTCCCCAACCCGCCCCCACACCAAGCTATTGTCCTCGGTGGGGAGTCCTGACCCCCCCACCACCGCCCCCCCGTCAGGAGCTCGGCGGGGGGCGCTTCGGGGGTTCTCAGTAATCTCCTTCTGGGGTGGAGGAGGAGGAGGAGGAGGAGGAGGAGGAGGAGGAGGAGGAGGAGGAGGAGGAGGAGGAGGAGGAGGAGATGCGTTGGCTCTTCGTCTAATTTTTATTTCTTAATTTCTCCTCCTCCTCCTCCTCCTCTTCCTCCTCCTCCTCTTTTTCTCTTCCTCTTCCTCCTTCCTCTTTCCATCTCCTCTTTCTCTTTCTCCTCATCCTTTATCTGTATTTCTCCCCTTCCTTTTTCTCCCTCATTTCTCTTCCTCCACTTTTCCTCCTCCTCCTCCTCCTCCTTTTCCTCCTCCTGCGCCTTCTTCTCCACCTCCTTCTCTTTCTCTTCTATTTTCCTTCTCCTCCTGTCCTTCCTCTTCTCTTTTTATCAAGTTCTCTCCCTTTCCTTCTTCTTCTTCTTCTTCTTCTTCTTCTTCTTCTTCTTCTTCTTCTTCTTCTTCTTCTTCTTCTTCTTCCTCCTCCTCCTCCTGGTGTTGGTGGTGGTGGTGGTGGTGGTGGTGGTGGTGCAGGTGATAGAGTGCTAACGAACAAGACATGAGGGAGGAAACAATAGGAGAGAGAGAGAGAGAGAGAGAGAGAGAGAGAGAGAGAGAGAGAGAGAGAGAGAGAGAGAGAGAGAGAGAGAGAGAGAGAGAGAGAGAGAGAGAGAGAGAACAGCAACAAGGAAATAAAAATGGAACATAAAAAAGAAGGAAAATAGAGAGAAAAGAGGAGAAAAGAGAGAAATCATAGCTGAGAGAGAGAGAGAGAGAGAGAGAGAGAGAGAGAGAGAGAGAGAGAGAGAGAGAGAGAGAGAGAGAGAGAGAGAGAGAGAGACACACACAATAGTTTCTAGTCACCATATTTGCCAGTGTTTTGGTGGTCCTGGGGGAGCTGTTGGGGGGGTGCGGGGGTTGGGGTCATGTTCGCGAGGGAGGCACCCCGTGGGGCGTCCCGGGGCGCCCCGCGGGCCTCCCGGGGCCGCGCCTTGAAGCAGGGCATGGTAATTATTCTATCAATGTATTTAGGTTGACAGCGCCCCCGGGGTAGGACAGGTATATGGGGGGTGATGGGGGGTAAAGGGGGTAATGGGGGCCCTCACCTGGCTGATTAAGGTAATGGGGCTGATGGTTGGGGGTTCGTGAAGGGTGATGGGTGACACTTAGTGGGGGGTGAGGTAACGGTGGTGACAGTGTAGGGAGGGGAGGGAGGGTATGCGATGAAGGAGGGGGTGAGGGAGGGGAAGGATGGGGAGGATAGGAGAGGAGAGAGAGGAAAGGACGAGAGGAAGTGTTGTAGAAAGAGGATAGGAAGGAAGGAGGTGAAGAGAAGGACAGGAGGAAAGGAGAGGAAGATAGGATAGGAGGAAAAGAGAGGAAGAGAAGATAGAAGAAAAAAAAACAGGAAGAGAGGGTTGGAAGAAAAGAGAGGAAAAGAGGATAAGAGGGGAGGAGAGAATAGGAGGGGGAAATAGAAAGTGAGGAAAGGAAGAGAAGAGAGAGACGGAGATGAAGAAAAGGGAGAGAAATGGAGAGAATGGGAGGGAAAAGAGGAGAGAGAAAGATACAGGGGTAAGGAAGGATGGAGAGAAGTAATCTGTGAAGTGGATGAAAAAACATGAGAGAGAGAGAGACAGAGAGAGAGAGAGAGAGAGAGAGAGAGAGAGAGAGAGAGAGAGAGAGAGAGAGAGAGAGAGAGAGAGAGAGAGAGAGAGAGAGAGAATTATCATACATGCAATCAAGGAAATAAAAAAAAAGAAAATAAACAAGACATAAATTCTTAGAAGGAAGAGGAGGAGGAGGAGGAGGAGGAGGAGGAGGAGGAGGAGGAGGAGGAGGAGGAGGAGGAGGAGGAGGAGGAGGAGGAGGAGGAGGAGGAGGAGGAGGAGGAATACAAAGGTAAGCCAAACAGCAAGGCAAACTTGCAAGGCTGTTTGGTAACTACTTCTAACTAGCTACAGTGAAGAGAGACAGGACAGCACAGCAGAAGGCTCCTCCCCACCCACCACTCCCTCCAGCTTGCGCTGGCATGGAAATAGTTGGGAAAAGTACCATGCAGTATGGAAAAACTGACATGGAAATTTTCATGGGAAAGAATGAAAGGAAGTTCTACTATTCACCCTACGGTGAACTCTATACGCCTATCTGAAAGTTAATACAAGTTATATTAAAATTGGTGTCTAAAATATGAGTTTATTAGTGAATTTAGTAATTATTCGGACAAGAAGAGAGCTTGTTGGGGATTTGCTTTTAAATATTTGTCTATTTTATTTTTGAATGAATCAATAGTATTGCTGTTCACAATTTCGGTAGGAAGTTTATTCCATATATTTACTATACGATTAAAGAAAAAATGTTTGGCCTCGTGGGATTTAAAACGTTTGGGTATAATCTTGAATCCATTATTTCTTGTTAGGTAAGAATGATCAATGGTAAAATATTTATGTGCATCAATGTTACTATATCCTTTGAAAATTTTGAACACTTCAATTAGGTCTCCTCTTATCCTGCGCTTTGTTAAACTAAATAGGTTTAGTTCTTCCAGTCGTTCCTCATACGGCTTATTGCGCAATCTTGGAATCATCTTTGTGACTCTGCGCTGTATCTTTTCTAGTTTTTCAATGTCTTTTTTTGTAGTATGGTGACCAGAACTGTACACAGTATTCTAGATGAGGGCGCACCAGTGAGTTATATAAGGCAACTATAACCTTTTCTGATTTAAATTCAAAGGTTCTTCCAATGAACCCTACTAATTTATTTGCCGTCTTTACTGTTTCTGTGCAGTGTTGACTCGGCTTTAGGTCGTTTGATACAACGACACCAAGATCTTTTTCTTTATCAGCACTTGACAGTGGCATGTTATTCATTACATATCTCGCCTGAACATTGTTGCTTCCGATATGTAGAATTTTGCACTTTTCTATATTGAATCTCATCTGCCATTTTTCTGCCCAGCTTGTTAGTTTATTGAGGAGGAGGAAGAGGAGGAGGAGGAGGGGGAGGAAGAGAAGAGGAAATGGGGCGGAGGAAGAAAGAAAGGGGTCGTGGAGGAGAGAATGAACGGGGGGCGGACAAGGAGAGAAAAAGGAGGAGGAGGAGGAGGAGGAGGAGGAGGAGGAGGAGGAGGAGGAGGAGGAGGAGGAGGAGGAGAGAATGGAAGGAGAAAAGGAATGAAAGGAGAGTTAATCAAGAACACAATTGTACCTTTCGGAGGAGGAGGAGGAGGAGGAGGAGGAGGAGGAGGAGGAGGAGGAGGAGGAGGAGGAGGAGGAGGAGGAGGAGGAGGAGGAGGAGGAGTAAGAGGAGAAGGAGTTTTATTTTCCATAGAAATGTCAATATACAGCGGAAGTACACTCCCCTTCCCTCTCACTCTCACTCTCTCCCTCTCCCTCCTCCTCCTCCTCCTCCTCCTCCTCCTCCTCCTCCTCCTCCTCCTCCTCCTCCTTTCTTCCTTTCTTCCTTCCCTTCATCACTCTTCCTCAATCATTCTAATCCTTCACAATCACCTCGTTTTCTGTTCACACCTCCTCCTCCTCCTCCTCCTCCTCCTCCTCCTCCTTCTCCTCCTTCTCCTCCTCTTCCTCCTCCTCTCCTCTTCCTCCATATCGTTCCTCATTTCCTTCTTCCTTTTTCGTTATCCTTCCTTCTCCATTTTCTGTTTATCTCCATACTTTCTTCCTCCTCCACTTCTTCTTCTTCTTCTTCTTCCTCCTCCTCCTCCTCCTCCTCCTCCTCCTCCTCCACATCCCTTGCCTCTCACTATTTTTTTTTTCTTAT
>NC_087190.1:11476603-11479103 GCF_035594125.1 Scylla paramamosain
TGATTGGTTGCTAATAGAGGGAAGGCATTATGAGGGATTGGCCTGATGGGGTAAACCGCGGGGGTGAGGGGAGAGGGGTGAGTGGAGAGGGGAGAGGGGAGGCGAGAGAGGAGGGAAGGGGAGAGGAAGAACAGGGGAGGGAGGTAAAGTTTCCTCTCTCTCTCTCTCTCTCTCTCTCTCTCTCTCTCTCTCTCTCTCTCTCTCTCTCTCTCTCTCTCTCTCTCTCTCTCTCTCTCTCTCTCTCACCTCCTCCCTTTATTGTCACAGCGGGGTGTGTGATGTGAGAGAGAGAGAGAGAGAGAGAGAGAGAGAGAGAGAGAGAGAGAGAGAGAGAGAGAGAGAGAGAGAGAGAGAGAGAGAGAGAGAGAGAGAGAGAGAGAGACAGTTCTCCATTTCCTTTTCTCTTCCTTTCTTTATCATCAATTCTCTCTCCTCTTCCCCTCTACCACGCTATAATTTTCCCTTCCCTTCCTCCTTCCTTCCTTTTTTTCCCCTCTTCCCCTCTCTCCCCCCTCCCCCTCCCCCTCCCCCTGCCAGGTGATCACTTAAAGGTAACTTCGTCTAATCACCTGACTAATGGACACACACACACACACACACACACACACACACACACACACACACACACACACACACACACACACACACACATACATTTATTATTATACCTAAATCTCCTCCTCCTCCTCTTCCTCCTCTTCCTCCTCCTCCACCTCCTCCTCCTCATTAATCCCATTTGCCACTTGCTCTCAACAGCCAATAGGAAGCCGCCCTCACTTCCAGCCGACGAATCACAGTCCTTCTCCCCTCTCTCACTAGCCAATCATCTTCCCCCATTTCCCTCTCTCTCTCTCTCTCTCTCTCTCTCTCTCTCTCTCTCTCTCTCTCTCTCTCTCTCTCTCTCTCTCTCTCACTTCCCATCACCTCCACTACATACTAAACCCATCACGGTCATTACTCTCTCTCTCTCTCTCTCTCTCTCTCTCTCTCTCTCTCTCTCTCTCTCTCTCTCTCTCTCTCTCTCTCTCTCTCATTTCCCCATTAGCCTTGTCCCCTTTTCCAACCTCTCCTCCTCCCCCCGTCTTCCTCCTCCTCCTCCTCCTCCTCTTCCTCCATTAGTGTTTTCCCTTCCTCCTCCCCTTCTCTTCCATTTAGCACTTTCCCTCCTCCTCCTCCTCCTCCTCTTAACCTTCCCCACATCAAGGTAAGCCTCCTTTCTCTTCCACTAAGATTTCCTCCTCCTCCTCCTCCTCTTCCTCCTCCTCCTCCTCTTCCTCCTCCTCCTCCTTCACCTCCTCCTCCTCCATTACCACATAGATGGAGATGAGCACTTTAGTTTCCCCTCCCCTCGTTTTCTTTTGTTTACTTGCATAGAAAACGGGGAATGTAAACAAACTCAGGAAGAGTTGGCGAGTAAGTATATTGTGACTTGTTTGTTTGTTTGTTTGTGTGTTTGTTTGTTAGGTAATTTGTGTTTGTTTGTACGTAAGTTTGTTAGCTTGTGTAGTGAAGTATTTTGTTTGTTTGTTTGTTTGTTTGTTTATTTATGTTCTTGTTTTTGTTAGTTTGTGTATTTGTTTTGTTTTTTTTGTTTGTTTGTTTGTTTGTTTACGTGTTTCTCCTTTACCAGTTTTATCATTTTTTTCCACTATTCCTTCCTTTTTTTGTTTATTTACTTGTTTGTGTCCATGTTTTATTCATTTATTCATTCATGTAATCTTTTCTTTACATATCGAGAGAGAGAGAGAGAGAGAGAGAGAGAGAGAGAGAGAGAGAGAGAGAGAGAGAGAGAGAGAGAGAGAGAGAGAGAGAGAGAGAGAGAGAGAGAGAGAGTTGAATACAGTTAAGGTATACTCACCCCCCTTCACCCCTTCCCATCACCCCCTTCCCCTCCCCCTTCCCATCACCCCCTTCCCCTCCCCTTCCCCTTTCCCCCTTGACCCCTTAGTGATGGGCTGCGGGGTAATGGGTTTCATGCAATGTTTATTTCCAGGTTGTGTAATGGAGGGGTGAGAGGGGAAAGAGGGAGAGGGGTGAGAGGGGAAGGGGGTAGGGGGGAGAGGAATGGGAGGCAGAGAAAAGGTGTAAAATTTAAGAGGAGGAATAGAAGGAAGGAGGAAAGGAGGAGGGAGAAATGGGAAAGGGGAGGAAGGGAAAAAAAAAAGGAAGGGGAAAAGAAGAGGGGGATGAGGAGAGGGAAAGAAATGAAAGATAAATAGATAAATAGATAAACAGAGAGAGAGAGAGAGAGAGAGAGAGAGAGAGAGAGAGAGAGAGAGAGAGAGAGAGAGAGAGAGAGAGAGGGGATGAATAAGGAAAGATGAAGGAATGATGATGAAGGAGAAAAAGGAGAAATGAAGGAAGAGGCAAACAGAAGAGAGGAATAAAGGAACGGAAAGAGGAAGAAGTAAAGCAAATAAAGGAAAATAAGAAGAAAAGAAAGCAAGAATATACGATAAAAGCAAACGAAAAAAATGAAAAGGAAGACAAAAAATAAGAG
>NC_087190.1:11499103-11501603 GCF_035594125.1 Scylla paramamosain
AATGGTAGTTAGTGCGTTAACCCTTTCACTGTGGCCGCTTCTTAACATTTAAAGCTAACAAGAAACATTATTTAATTGGAAACAAACAGAGAACATCCGAATATTAACAGCCAAGATCATTACGAATACATTAACCGATAAATATTACAGCTAGCGGCCAGCCTATACGAAGCACTGTTTTTTCAGGCAACAGAGAGAGAGAAAAAAAAAAGCTTACACATTTTCAAATAAAGCAAAGGGGTAAAAAAAAAATGCTAGTATAAAATATTCCGTAAAAAGATTAATTAAGACCTTTACTAATTAATTAACCCTTTCTTTCACCCTTTCTCTGACACATCTTTCCTTACTTACTAACCACTCAGAGGCAACTTTCCTTCTTCTACAGACACTTCCAAACATTAAACTGCCCAGGAAAGGCTAAACATATTCTTTCATCCCCTTGTTCGTTGTGGATGCTTATAAAGATTCCATACTCTGCTGTTGGTGGTGTGAAGTGTTGCACAGCGCAGTGGAAGGGTTAAAACCATGCACGGGCTGACAGGGGTGAGGTGGAATGCAATAACGGACGGAGAACAAGGATAACCTATTGTAATTTTAAGAGACAATAAGAGGGTAGTTTTTCATATCGTCTAAAATTACAGAACTATTGTTAAGACTGCAGTATAAAGCGTCTACAGCAGTTTGAGATTATAAGAAAAGTTGTGCAGCACTGAGAGGGTGTTAAGAATGAAGCGCGGCGAAGTACTGAAGACACCTCCTTAACACAATGACACGTACAGGATGTCTAACCAATATGAACACAAGGCTTGGTGCAGGAAGCCATCAGGCCTTCACGCAGCGGTCCCGGGACAAAACACACCTACCTAACCTTACCCAACCTAACCTAAACTACCTAACCTAACCTAACCAACATCGTAAAATAAGAAAAATAAGGCAAGTTACAGGGAGCCATCAGGCCTACATGAGGCGGACCCAGTACAAAACACACCTACCTAATCTAAACCTAACCTAACCTGACCCAGCCTACAGTGTACCAACCTATATCAGAGAGAGAGAGAGAGAGAGAGAGAGAGAGAGAGAGAGAGAGAGAGAGAGAGAGAGAGAGAGAGAGAGAGAGAGAGAGAGAGAGAGAGAGAAAACTGCAAAAAGCCATCATGCCAGCACGCGGCGGTCCCTGCACACAACATGACAACGGTGGTCCTCACAGCTCCAACACAGACGAGGCTAATAATTTTGAACAATAACACAAGAACACGGATGGGGGGGCGCTGGGAGGGGAGAAGCTGCGGGAACCCATGAGGCCCACACGCGGCGGTTCATGTACAGAACTTAGCAAGGTAAACACAAGCATAAGTAACTAAGTCTGAACAATAACAAAAGAAAATAAGAGCACAAGGAATGCAGCAGGAGGCCACCAGACCTACACGCAACACTCAATGAGGGAAAAAGAAAATCAGAGTGTTTCTTACATCTATAAAAACAAAGAGAGAGAGAGAGGGAGGGAGGGAAAGAAAAAGCATAAATTTGAACGATACTTTACGAGCATAGGAACACACAGGGAGCTGCATCAACAAGGAACAAATACACAAATACTAGTCTCCAATATTTCCCCAATAACACAAACACACAACAACACAAGGAACCGCGGGAGGCCACCAGACACACACACACACACGGCGGTCCCTGTACAAGATACACAGCAACGTAAGAGAAGCAGAAGCAGGCACGAGACATTCATTCACGAGGCCAATCCCTGAACAAAACACCATATTTTTTGCAGCTCACTGAAATATGAACAAATAAATAATAATAATAATAATAACTGAAGCTGTAAAAGGTAATCAGATCTACACGAGGCGGTCCCTATACAAAACAAAGCTAACCTAACCTAACCTAACCTAACCTAACGTAACCTAACCTAACCAAACCTAACCCTAACCTAACCTAACCTAACCTATCCACTTCCATGAAACTTACTCTTCCATCAGCTTTCATCCACTTCTCACACCCCTTCCTCCCTCCACACACTGCCCAAGACCCGTACCCAGAGAGAGAGAGAGAGAGAGAGAGAGAGAGAGAGAGAGAGAGAGAGAGAGAGAGAGAGAGAGAGAGAGAGAGAGAGAGAGAGAGAGAGAGGCTTAAAATGGCTGCTTAATGTACATACGTATTGGGACATCTCTCTCTCTCTCTCTCTCTCTCTCTCTCTCTCTCTCTCTCTCTCTCTCTCTCTCTCTCTCTCTCTCTCTACCATTACCTCTACAGGTGTTATTTTTACAGGTGCGGAAGAATGACAGTAATAATAAATAATAAATAAATAAATAAATAAAAATAAATAAATAAATAATAATAATAATAATAATAATAATAATAATAATAATAATAACAATCTCATCATCCAATCTCCATTTAATAACATAAAGATGATAACGACGCGGAGAAGAAAAGAAAAAGAAGAAGAAAAGAAGAAGTCATTACACTCTTTGCAAATAACTGAAAATAT
>NC_087190.1:11509103-11514103 GCF_035594125.1 Scylla paramamosain
TTTCTCTCCATCACCCGTGCGCCATTAAAAAAAAAAAAAATCACCATTATCATCACCACCACCACCACAATCACCACAATCACCACAATCACCACTGTCCCCATCATCTCACCACCACCACCACCACCACCACAATCACTCACCACAATTATACACGGTTTTCTGTACATTCCTCCCCCCACAACCCCCTCCCCCCGCCCACTAACCATCCACACCACAAACATGTCCCAGGCGGCAATAAACATTAATAAACATTGGACTAACCAGCAATAAACATCTACAAACATCACCTATCAACATTTGCTCCACTCACTAACCCCACAAATGTATGCAATGTTCATTCTTACCCCTTTGTCAATAAACATTCTTTCCACCACCACTACCACCACCACCACCACCACCACCACCACCACCACCACCAGCATTTGATTCAAGCCACGCCCTCGCCTAATTCTCCTCCTCCTCCTCCTCCTCCTCCTCCTTCGCATCCTCTTCTTACTCGTCTTACTCTCCTACACCTCCTCCTCCTCCTCCTCCTCCTCCTCCCTCCAATCCTCCTCCTCCTCTTCATCCGACCAAGGTCTATGAGAGGAGGAAGGATATGAAGTGAGGAGGAGGAGAAGGAGGAGGAGAACAAAAACAAGAACACGAAGAAGAAGAAGAAGAAGAAGAAGAAGAAGAAGAAAGATAGAGAGAAAAAATAGATAGATAAATATAGATAAATAGATAGATAGATAGATAAACAGATAAAACAAAGAACAAACACTAGACGAGGAGGAGGAGGAGGAGGAGGACGAGGAGGAGGAGGAAGATAGAGAGAAGAACGTGGACGAGATGGAAGACGAGACGAAGGAAGAGAAGAGGAGCAAGGAAAGGTAGGAGGAGGAGGAGGAGGAGGAGGAGGAGGAGGAGGAGGAGGAGGAGGAGGAGGAGGAGGAGGAGGAGAAGGAGGAGGAGGAGGAGGAGGAGACAAAGAACCTGAGCCCCCTCCCCTCCCCTCCACCCCCGCTCCCCTCAAGCACCTCCCTAACTTTCGTAATGTTTGTCTTGGTACTGAGTCGTGAGAGAGAGAGAGAGAGAGAGAGAGAGAGAGAGAGAGAGAGAGAGAGAGAGAGAGAGAGAGAGAGAGAGAGAGAGAGAGAGAGAGAGAGAGAGAGAATGAGGTAAATTGGGACCAGAATGTTTATCTCGATCGCAGCGTGAAATTTCCCATCATGCATAGCGAACCTCCATGACACTGTGAGAGAGAGAGAGAGAGAGAGAGAGAGAGAGAGAGAGAGAGAGAGAGAGAGAGAGAGAGAGAGAGAGAGAGAGAGAGAGAGAGAGAGAGAGAGATATTAGCAGACATAAATAGATAGATAGAATACATACAGGCAGACAGACAGACAGACAGACAGACAGACAGACAGACAGACAGACAGACAGACAGACAGACAGACAGACAGACAGACAGGTATAAAGAGAGAAAAAAGGAAGGAAAGAAGGAAGGAAGGAGGGAAGGAGGAAAGGAGAGAAGGAAGGAAGGAAGGAAGGAAGGAAGGAAGGAAGGAAGGAAGACAAACAGACAGACAGACAAATACAAACAGGTATAAAGAAAGAGAGAAAGGAAGGAAGGAAAGAATGAAGAAAGGAAGGAAGAAAAGAAGGAAGGAAGGAAGGAAGGAAGAGACAGACAGACAGACAGACAGACAGACAGACAGACAGACAGACATAGGAAAGCATATATAAACAGATACAGATATGAAAGGATAACCAGACATACAGACAGACAGACATGCAGACAAACTAACAAACAGACAAACAGACAGACATACTCAGTCTAACTAACAAACTGACAGAGAGAGAGAGAGAGAGAGAGAGAGAGAGAGAGAGAGAGAGAGAGAGAGAGAGAGAGAGAGAGAGAGAGAGAGAGAGCTAAACCCAAGAGAGCAAAGATTGTGAGATAGCTTACAATACTCCAGCTGAGAGAGAGAGAGAGAGAGAGAGAGAGAGAGAGAGAGAGAGAGAGAGAGAGAGAGAGAGAGAGAGAGAGAGAGAGAGAGAGAGAATAAACTTATCCTCACTATGTTAATTCAATATCGTATTTTAGCATTTAATAGCAATTACAGACTGAACCATAATAGACGACATCAATCAGGAGGAGGAGGAGGAGGAGGAGGAGGAGGAGGAGGAGGAGGAGGAGGAGGAGGAGGAGGAGGCAAGGGAGTAAAAGGGAGGAGAGGGAGAATGGTCAAGAATGGGTGGAGGCACACAGGAGGTAGATGAAGAAGGGTTTAGGGAGTGATGGGGGAGTGATGGGGGTGATGGGGGGAGGAGGGGCTGATTAAGCAGTAAATTCTGAAGTGCACCTCATTAGTGGGGATATATGATGGGTCTTATTACTGATAATGATCTTCACTTCGCCATGGGTGTGCTAACAGGTGATGGGGGAGGGGAATGGGTGATGGGGTGATAGGGGGTGATGGGGGTGATGGGGGTATTGGGGAGGAGTGAAGGAAGTTTGTTATAAAGAGTAGGAATGAGGGTAGGATTTGATTGGATGGGGTGATGGGGTGATGGGGTGATGGGGAAGGGGTGAAGGATGTTGGTTATAGGAATGGTGATGAGAGGTTACAGGGAAGGGATAGTAGGAATTGAGGTGATGCGGTGATGGGAGGGGTGATGGGAGGGGTGATGGGAGGGTGATGGGAAAGGTGATGGGGTGGTAAGGAAGGGAAGTAGGGAGTTGATTATGGGGAAGAGTTATGGAAGGAGAGAGGGGTGATGGGAGGAGTGATGGGGAGGAAGTGATGGGGTGAAGGGAGTGGTGATGGGAGTAATGTGAAGTAATGGGGCTGCGTGAAGTGTGACAAGGATGTGGTGATGGGGAGGTGGAAATGGGAAGAGTAATGGTAAGCAATGATGGGAAATAGTGAAGAGAAGATTATGTTCAAAAGAAGAAGAAGAAGAAGAAGAAGAAGAAGAAGAAGAAGAAGAAGAAGAAGAAGAAGAGGAGGAAATCATGTAAGAGGAAAGGAATCACACACACACACACACACACACACACACACACACACACACACACACACACACACACACACACACACACACACACACACACGATCCTCTTCTGCTTCAAATTAGCTGCTCAGTCTAGTGAGTAGGCGCGCTGAGAAACACACACACACACACACACACACACACACACACACACACACACACACACACACACACACACACACTAAAAAGAAAATAAATAAATAAAACACCAACAAACATACACACAAAAAATAAATAAATAAAAAAACTAACCCAAGCAAAAACCATCCAATCACAAAACAAATAACATTAACACAAAAATAAATAAATAAATAAATAAATAAATAAATAAAGATATTTTTTTTTTCACTCACCTAACAATTTCAAACAAGTCAAAATTTTTTGGTATATTTTCGCGCACTTTGAATGAATCTAGTGACAATTTTTTTTCTTATATACCCTCCCCCCCCCGCACACAGGTGATGGGGAAGGGGAATGGGTGATGGGATGATGGGGTGATGAGGGAGAAGTGAAGGAAGTTGGTTATAAATGGTAGGAATGAGGGTAGGATTTGATGGGGTGTTGAGCTGATGGGGTGATGGGGTGATGCGGGGAGGGGTGAAGGAAGGTGGTTATAGGAATGGTGAAGCGAGTTTCAGGGAAGGGATAGCACAAATTAATAAAAAAAAACTTACTAAACCTAACATAATTAAACCTAACCTAATTAAACCTAACCTAACCTAACCTAATTAAACCTAACCTAACCTAACTTAACCTAACCTAACCTAACCTAACCTAATTAAACCTAACCTAACCTAATTAAACCTAACCTAACCTAACCTAATTAAACCTAACCTAACATAATTAAACTTAACCTAACCTAACCTAATTAAACCTAACCTAACCTAATTAAACCTAACCTAACCTAACCTAACTTAATTAAACCTAACCTAACCTAATCAAACCTAACCTAACTTAGATTTTAAAAAAATAGAAAATCATACAAAAAAATAAAAGAAAAGAAAATAAACCAGAACAAAACAAAACAAAAAATAAAAATATATTAATTCCTCCCTTAAAAAAATAAATAAATAAAATAGATAAATAAAATAAATATATAAAAAAAATAAATAAACCAGCCCAATCAGAAAACGGGGCACACCAGGATCCGTTTTCTTTCTAATCAGCCACACATCTAAACACCCCTTAGAACACACCCCATTCATTTGAACGAGGCGGGAAGATGGAGGGCGTGAGACTTCCGCTAGATAGGAGAGGAGCTCGAAATAGCGTGGAAAATGAGGAACAGGAGGAGGAGGAGGAGGAGGAGGAGGAGGAGGAGGAGGAGGAGGAGGAGGAGGAGGAGGAGGAGGAGGAGGAGGATTAAGTTGCGCGATCTGTGAATCATGTTTGGGCTAAGGACGGATTCATGAGGCAAGAGTTGATAATGTACACGTGTTTGTATGCACACACACACACACACACACACACACACACACACACACACACACACACACACACAGTCATAGTTATTAATATTTATCCTACTTCTTTTTTATTCTTTATTTTTTTCTGTTATTTTTTTAAGGATTTGTTTATTTGCTTTCGTTTGTTTATTTATTTATTTATTCTTTATTTTTAGAGAGAGTTATTGGTCTTATTCTTTTACGTATATTTTTGTGTGTGTCTGTCTGTCCGTTTGTCTGTCTGTCTGTATGTCTGTATATTTGTTTGTCTTTCAATGCATGTTTACCCTTCTATCTATCTGTGCTCCTGTTCTTAAATAGATAGATAAATAAATAAACAGATAAATGCAGATACACAGATAGATAAACACACACACACACACACACACACACACACACACACACACACACACACACACACACACACACACTACACATTTCTCTAACTTCCTTTCTCTTTCTCTAAAACGCGTGATAAAATATGCGCCTACAAATGTGTTTCTAATTACTCTCTCT
>NC_087190.1:11531603-11534103 GCF_035594125.1 Scylla paramamosain
CCCTCCCACCGCGGCCACGTGTTGTTGTTTGTGTTTGTTGTCTGCACTGCCGTAGTAGTAGTAGTAGTAGTAGTGGTAGTAGTAGTGGTAGTAGTAGTGGTGGTAGTAGAAGTAGTTGTTGTTGTTGTGTCATGTGCCTGGCGCCGCCCCAGTGCTAAGCCGCCGCTCTCTCCCACAGAGACGCCCGAGCCGCCGCGGTTCCAGGGCCCCGTCAAGGTGCAGCTGAGGAAGCACAAGCCCAACCGCAAGCCGCGCACGCCCTTCACCACGCAGCAGCTGCTGTCGCTGGAGAAGAAGTTCCGGGAGAAGCAGTACCTCAGCATCGCCGAGCGGGCCGAGTTCTCCGCCTCGCTCAGCCTCACCGAGACGCAGGTCAAGATCTGGTTCCAGAACAGACGCGCCAAGGAGAAGAGACTGAAGGAGGCGGAGATGGAGCGGCTGCGGTTCGCCTCCCGTCCCATGGTGCAGCACAACCCCCTGCTGCCCCCCGCCTCGCTCCTCCCGCACTTCCTCCTCACCCACTCCTTCCCGCACCTCCACCAGCCGGGATTCGCCCCCTCCTCCTCTGGCAGCTAACAAACCCCTCCTGCTCCCCTCCCATGGGCCCCTCACCCCCTCCCCCACCAGCTCTCCCAAGACCCATGGTGACCACTCTCCCCAGCCCTCTTACCTCCCCTCCCCAGCTTGGGCCTCCCCAGGTGCGACACTCACCTGAAGGGCGGCACGGCAGGGTCCACCCTCATTAACCCTTCCCCTGCCTCACCCTGCATCCTCACCACCCTCTCCACCTCCCTGGCCTCCTCTCTCACCCTCCTGTTTCCCCACTCATTCCTTCCTCTCCTGTCTCTCCCTCGTTCTCTCCGCACCTCTCTCCTCCTCTCTTTGTCACTCTCCCAAAAATCCGCAGCCATTTAAACCATTTCCTTTCCATTCTCTCTCTCTCTCTCTCTCTCTCTCTCTCTCTCTCTCTCTCTCTCTCTCTCTCTCTCTCTCTCTCTCGCTTAAGTCAACTCCCACTCCTTGCCTTCCCTTCCTCCTCCTCCTCCTCCTCCTCCTCCTCCTCCCTTCCCCTTCCCCTCCTGAAGAACCCGAAGGAGGGCCAACAGAAAACGTAATTGGGTAGTTCCTGAGAGGTTGTTTATTTTTTAATCGCGTTTTCTTCGATGTGTTTTTTAGGGTAAACTTGTGTATAATTATTGTTGTGATGACGTGTGTGTGTGTGTGTGTGTGTGTGTGTGTGTGTGTGTGTGTGTGTGTGTGTGTGTGTGTGTGTTTATAGGTTTAAGAATTGAGTGATTTTAAAACTGAACTAAAAAAAAAAAAAAGGACAGGAATAAGATACGTCTCTCTCTCTCTCTCTCTCTCTCTCTCTCTCTCTCTCTCTCTCTCTCTCTCTCTCTCTCTCTCTCTCTCTCTCTCTCTCTCTCTCTGGGTATTTTATGTTTGTCAAAAATCTTGGCCACGTTTGGAAATGCTTCAAAACTCAAATTTATTCATAGTTTCACGAATCCTGTTTCACTCGTGTTTCATTTCACTGGTTCGTCTTCGCTGGCATGGACGTTTTACATATTAAGGAATTAAAATGTATAAATAAATGAGAGAAACTAAGAATGAATAAATATCCTACCTTTTTTACACACACCCATGAGTGAAGACATCAAAATACGAGGTTCACAACGAGTTCATTTCAGAATGAGTCAATGAACCACTTAATTCCGAACTTGTGAACCACCGACTCATATAATACTTGACTGGGATGAGTGAACCAGTCTTACCTCTTGTTTCAGAATGATTCGAGTAATTCCTAAACTTTTCATTCCCTGTTATCAATATTTCTTTTCATAATGGTTCGTTTCGTAATGAGAGAACCAGTTTCGCTTCGTGTTTCGGAGTAATTTGAGGAGTTTCTTAATATTTCGTTCACCGTTTTTTTTTGTTTTTTTTTTGTAATAATATGGTTGGTAATCATTCAACTGTTAAAATAGAGTAAAATAAAAAGATGAATGAGTGAAATGAATGAATAAAAAGTGGAAAAGTTTCTTGATCAATACATTACCAAAAAAATATATGGAAATCAAAGTAAATAAATAAATAAATAAAGAAAGAAAGAAATAAAGAAAGTAAGAAATAAAGAAAAAAAGCAAATATTCAATACAAATTTTCAGTGTACATAAAATCAACTTCAATGACTCATTATTTATTTATTCATTTCATTATTCATTCATTTATTTATTATTATTTTTTTTTATTCAAAGTTACGTAATCTTGCTTTGCTTCGATAAAGAAAAGTAAAAAAGGATGATGATGATGATGATGATGATGATGATGATGATGATGATGATGATGATGATGATGATGATGATATGGAGAATAAGAAGACGATGGCGATAAAAAAAATGAACAGAAAAGTCATCATCATCATCATCATCATCATCATCATCATCATCACAAAGACAATCACACTCTCCCCTCTCCCCAGCTCTCCCCTTTCTTACCCTCC
>NC_087190.1:11539103-11541603 GCF_035594125.1 Scylla paramamosain
AAAAGTAGTAGAAGGAGAACAACAACAACGACAACAACAACAACAACAACAACAACAACAACAACAATCACCACCACCACCACCACCACTCCCCCATCCCCCCTAACCACACGCACACATTCGGACACAGGCGGCGCTAATGGACTCTGCATTAAGATGTCCAACGTGTCTCAACGCGTCGTCGACCTATGAACATAAGATAATCACCCTTTGTCCTCTCCCTCTCTCTCCCTCTCCCTCTCTCTCCCTCTCCCTCTCTCTTTCCCTCTCCCTCTCTCTCGCTGGTAAAGTTTGTAGGTGTTTTGGTGTATGGAATAAGGGGAGAGAGAGAGAGAGAGAGAGAGAGAGAGAGAGAGAGAGAGAGAGAGAGAGAGAGAGAGAGAGAGAGAGAGAGAGAGAGACCAATATTCTTCTGAAATCTAAAACTTATTTCCGTGCCTCGTAAAACCCTCTCTCTCTCTCTCTCTCTCTCTCTCTCTCTCTCTCTCTCTCTCTCTCTCTCTCTCTCTCTCTCTCCGAATACTACAATATTACAAGAATAGCAAGAATCAAGTACCGGAGAGAGAGAGAGAGAGAGAGAGAGAGAGAGAGAGAGAGAGAGAGAGAGAGAGAGAGAGAGAGAGAGAGAGAGAGAGAGAGAGAGAGAAAATTTCCTCAAGAGATGCATTAATTCTTTGAAGGAGATAAATGGAGATAATGATTCCTCCTCCTCCTCCTCCTCCTCCTCCTCCTCTTCCTACTCCTCCTCCTCCTCTTCCTCCTCCCCCTCCTCCTCCTCCCCACATTAATACTACTTTTATTGGGAAGGGGGGATAGAAAAGTAGAAAAAATTACTCCCCAATCACCCCAACACATCCTCCCCTATCCCCACTTTCCCCATCACCTCCATCACCCCATCAAATCACCCCCCTTCTAGCCTTCCCCATCTCCAGTTACTCCTTCAGACCTTCACCTCCCCTCAACTCCTTCCTCTCCCCCCATACACACAACCCTACCCCCTCCCCCTTCCCCATTCCCCCTCCCCTCCCCATCCCCCCACCAGGTAACGCAGGTGACGCGCGGAAATTGGACAGGTAAATGCTAGGGTGATGTTGTGCTGTCTCCTAAGTCTTCCTCCTCCTCCTCCTCCTCCTCCTCCTCCTCCTCCTCTTCCTCCTCTTCCTCTTCTTCTTTCTTCTATGTATTCTTTTTTTGTGTCCATTGCTTTGTTTTTTTCTCTTTTCCTCTTTTCTTGTTATTTATCTTCTTCCTTCTCTATTTTTTCGTCTTTATTCTCTCTCTCTCTCTCTCTCTCTCTCTCTCTCTCTCTCTCTCTCTCTCTCTCTCTCTCTCTCTCTTCCTCTTTTTTACTGTTTCTTTCCTGGTATTTTCTTTTTTCTTCTTCCTCCTCCTCCTCCTCTGCACCCTCCTCTTCTCCTCTTCTCCTCCTCCTTCTTTATCTCCTTCTCTATATATTCTTTTTTTCATTTGTTGTTTTCTCTCGCTACTTTTTTTTCTCGCTTTCCAAGTCTTCTTCTTCTTCTTCTTCTTCTTCTTCTTCTTCTTCTTCTTCTTCTTCTTCTTCTTCTTCTTCTTCTCCTCCTCCTCCTCCTCCTTTTCCTTCTCCAACTCCTCCACGTTTCCAACTACCTTCACGCTTCTATTACCCTCCTCCTCCTCCTCCTCCTCCTCCTCCTCCTCCTCCTCCTCCTCCTCCTCCTCCTCCTCCTGGCTTCCTGCAGCTAATAGAGCCAAATATTGAGGAATTTGAAAACGTGTCTTGGGGAGAGAGAGAGAGAGAGAGAGAGAGAGAGAGAGAGAGAGAGAGAGAGAGAGAGAGAGAGAGAGAGAGAGAGAGAGAGAGAGAGAGAGAGAGATGTTTACTTCTTCCTTTTTTATTTACGTATATATGTTTAGATAAATGAGAGAGTAAAGAAGGAAGGAAGAAAGGAAAGAAAGAAAGAAAGAAAGAAAGAAAGAAAGAAAGAAAGAAAGAAAGAAAAAGAAAGAAAGAAGAAAAATAAACTTTATGTAAAGGAAGCAAATATGAAAACGAAAGCCAATTCTCTCTCTCTCTCTCTCTCTCTCTCTCTCTCTCTCTCTCTCTCTCTCTCTCTCTCTCTCTCTCACACACACACACACACACATAATCTGCCAGACGTGTAATCATAAACACAAAAAAAAATTCACCTCTCCCCTCCCCCCATACCCTCTCCCCTCCCCCTCTCCCCTCTCCCCCCATCCTGTCTCTTTCTCCTGAAGTCAACATGAAGTCAACTTGGTCAGCCTCAGCACCTGACACCACTGACTGGGCGGTGGCTGACGAGGGGGAGAGAGGGGGAGAGAGGGGGTGGGTGAGGGGAAAAAATGAGGAAAAAAGGGGAAAATGTCTATTTATGATGATCATTTTGTCATCCTGATTTTTGTAGGTTTTAACAGTACTTAGTAGTAGTAGTAGTAGTAGTAGTAGTAGTAGTAGTAGTAGTAGTAGTAGTAGTAGTAGTAGTAGTAGTAGTAGTAG
>NC_087190.1:11554103-11559103 GCF_035594125.1 Scylla paramamosain
TTTCCTCCATTTCCTTTATATTTTCCTCCTCTTTCCTCTTTCTTCCTTCTCCTCCTCTTCCTCCTGATCCTCTTAATTTCCATCCATCTCTTCCTCTCCCTGCCTCTTCTTTCTATTTTCCCTCTCTTTCGTCTTTTTTTCCCTCTCCTCCCTTTCCTCTTCCATCTATCTCTCCTCCTCTTTCTCTTCTTCTCCCTGTCCCTCCTTTGTGTGATCTTTTCCCTGTCTTTCCTCTTCCTCTCCCTCCCTCTCTTATTTCCTCTTCCATTTCTCCTACTCTTCCTCCTCTTCCTCATCCTCTCCATCCTTCTCCTCCTCTTCCTCTCCCTCCCTATGACCTCCCCTCTCTTTTTCCTCTCCTTTTCCCCTCTCTTCCTCTTAAAAACTGCCATCTCCTCCGTGAGCACTGGCCCTCTTGAATACGAAAGGCTGCTGGGAAGTAAACACAGTATCAGGGAGTGAAATGGAGATTTAAGGGAGTGTAAGGGGATATCAGGGAGTATAAGGCAAGTAGTATAAGGCAAGGATAAGGGCGTGCAAGCAAGTGAAAGATAGTATTGAAGGTTTATAAGGAGGCATTAACACGCTACAGGGAAAAAACGAGACACTATAGGGAAATATAAGGAAAGTTTAAGGAAAAATTGACGATATATGGCAGTTCAAGAAAAGTATAAGATAATTTAAGATAGTTTAGAGAAAATATAATTGCATGTATGGGTGGATAAGCAAAGCAAATTATAAGGGGCAGCAGTTTCAGGGCTCAGGGAACAGGTATCCAGTCAACACAGGTATTAGGTGATTAGTAAAGGTAGGAGAGATTAAGTATTACGGAAAAAATAGCATCATTGACCCCACAGCCAATCCTTTCTCTTTAACCCTTTCTCTTCCCCATCTCCTTTTCATTAGCTGTCTTCACCCTTTAAGTAAAAAAAAAAAAGGGTTACCATATCAGGGAGAATGTAAGGGTGAGTAAAAGGAAGGGTGATATTTGTTACTTACCCATAATCCTCCTCTTCTTTCTCTCTGTCTTCTTTTTCGTTCTCTTCCTCTTCTCTTCCTTCTCTCCCTTCTCTTCTTTCTATTCTTCCTCCTCTTCCTTATCTTCTTCCTCTTCTTTTTTTATTCTTTCTCTCTTCTCCCTTCTTCTCCTCCTCCGCGTCTTCTTCTTTCTCTTCCTGATCTGTCTTCCTCCTCTTCTTCCTCTTCCTGAAAAAAAAAGAAAAGGGAATTAGGAAGACAACCAAATATGGAAGAAGGAAAAGAGGAAAATCAAAGAGAAAATAGCTCCACTTTCCTCCTCCTCCTCCTCCTCCTCCTCTTATTTCTTCTTCTCTTCCTCTTCCTGTCTTATTTTTCCTATCATCTCTTCCTTCTCTTCCTTTCTTCCACATGATTCTTCTCCTTCCACTTCCTCTATTCCTCCATTTCTTCTTTCTTCCCTTCTTCCATAACCTCTTATCCTTCCTCCATCTTGGTTTCCTCCTCCTCCTCCTCCTCCTCCTCCTCCTCCTCCTCCTCCTCCTCCTCTTCCTTCTCTTATTTTCTTGCATTTTATTTTCAATTTGCATTTTTATTCCCGTTTTCTTTTCAGTTTTCTTTACTGCATGAATTAGCCCCTCTCTCTCTCTCTCTCTCTCTCTCTCTCTCTCTCTCTCTCTCTCTCTCTCTCTCTCTCTCTCTCTCTCTCTCTTTCAGTTAAATTCACTTGACATTATCTCTTCTTTATTCTTTCTTTTCTTCTTCGTCTTCTTCTTCTTCTTTCTCCTCCTCCTCCTCCTCCTCTTCCTCTTCTCTCTTTATTACGGTTCTCTCTATATTCGTGATTCCTCCTCCTCCTCCTCCTTCTCCTCCTCCTCCTCCTCCTCCTCCACTTCTTCCTCCTCTTTTTCTCCTTCTTTCTCAATAATTCTTCACGCCTCTTTTTACCTCCTCCTCCTCCTCCTCCTCCTCCTCCTCCTCCTCCTCCTCCTCCTCCTCCTCCTTCCTTTCTCCAATTTTCTATATCCAAGTTGTTATTCTAGTGATTTAATCTCCTCCTCCTCCTCCTCTTCCTCCTCCTCCTTTTCCTCTCTCCTCTTCACGCCCTTTCTTTCCCTAATTTTCTTTATTCACGCTGTTATTCAAGTCACTCCATCTCCCAGCGTCACTCCTCCTCCTCCTCCTCCTCCTCCTCCTCCTGAAGGGAAAAACAGTCGGAAGGAAAATCATCTGCATAAATTTCCCCTTGGCGAGGTCGGAATGTTGTGTTCTTCAGGCGAGGAGGAGGAGGAGGAGGAGGAGGAGGAGGAGGAGGAGGAGGAGGAGGAGGAGGAGGAGGAGGAGGAGGAGGAGGAGGAGGAGGAGGAGGAAGAGGAGGAGCGAGAGGCAAGCGGAAAGAGGCGGTGACACCACTTCGTTCAACTTGCCTTCCCTCCTCCTCCTCCTCCTCCTCCTCCTCCTCCTCCTCCTCCTCCTCCTCCTCCTCCTCCTCTTTCTCCTTCTGCAGTCATCTCTCCTACATGTTATGGGATGAGGAGGAGGAGGAAAGAGCACTCGAAGGAGGAGGAGGAGGAGGAGGAGGAGGAGGAGGAGGAGGAGGAGGAGGAGGAGGAGGAGGAGGAGGAGGAGGAGGAGAAGGCTACCATCCCCCCTCGCCCCCACACCTCCTCTAACAACCGAATCAGAATATGCCTTCCCCCCCAGCACACGCCCACACCCCCCAACCTCCCCAGCGACTCCCACGCCCCTTCCCACGCCCCTCCCCACGCCCACGGCCCTCCCCATGCCCACGCCCACGGCCACAGTGCCAAAGGGCGTCGTAAGATTGGGGCGTGATTCGAAAAGTTAAGAAAAACACGAAGAAATTGTGGAGGAGGAGGAGGAGGAGGAGGAGGAGGAGGAGGAGGAGGAGGAGGAGGAGGAGGAGGAGGAAAGGGAGCTAAATGGAAGTAAGGGGGTTTGATGGAGGGAGGAAAGAGGAGGGAGAGATGGAAGGGTAAAGGAGGAGGAGGAGGAGGAGGAGGAGGAGGAGGAGGAGGAGGAGGAGGAGGAGGAGGAGGTGTGGATGATGGTGATTATGAGGGTAATAGTTGGCGGATGAGGAGGAGGAGGAGGAGGAGGAGGAGGAGGAGGAGGAGGAGGAGGAGGAGGAGGAGGAGGAGGAATAACTGAGAAAACAGAGAAAGAGAGGAGGATTTGGAAGCAAGAGTGAAGGATTGGAAGAAAAAGAAAAAGAAAAAGAAGAAAAAAAAAGAACGAGAACAAAAAAAAACACAACCACCACTAACAACAACAAACAAACAAACAAACAAACAAACAAACAAAAAAACAAACAAAACAAAATAAACAAAACAAACAAAACAAAAAGAGACGAACGAAAGAACGAACGAACGAAAGAAACGAGAACGAGAACGAGAGAGAGAGAGAGAGAGAGAGAGAGGGGGGGTGGTGTTAGGAGTGCTGACGGAGGAGAAAGAGAAGGACCCAGAGGAGAAGGACCCAGAGGAGAAGGACCCAGAGGAGAGAGACGGAGAGAGAGAGAGAGAGAGTGAGAGTCAGAGGAAGAGGAGGAAGAGGACTGGGTTGGAGGAGGGGCGGGGGGGACGTATGTAAATAGCCGTCGCGGAGAGAGGAGGTCATATCTTTAACACGGCGAAAATTCAATCTGAGTCAAGGAATCAGCATATGAGATCTGAGAATTGGAGAAATGCTCAGGAGATTTTCAAGGTGATAAAACTCAGGCCTCGTATTCTGCCTCCTTGTTCCCTCTCTCTCTCTCTCTCTCTCTCTCTCTCTCTCTCTCTCTCTCTCTCTCTCTCTCTCTCTCTCTCTCTCTCTCTCTCTCTCTCCCTCTTCTACTTGCTATCCTTCCCCTCTCTCTTTCCCTTCTTTCCCTCTCCCTCTCTTTATCTCCCACTAACTCCCCTCTCTCTTTCTCTTCCCCTTACCTTTCTCCCTCTTCTCCTCTCTTTCTTCTCCTCTTCTCCTCTCTTTCTTCTCCTCTTCCCCTTAACTTCCTACCCTTTCCCCTCTTCTTTCCCTATCAACTTCTCACTTGTTCCTCTCTTCCCCTCAACCTCCCCTCTCTTCCCCTCAACCTCCCCTCTCTTCCCCTCAACCTCCCCTCTCTCTTCCCTTCTCTCCTTAATCTCCCCTCTCTTCCACTCTCCTTTCTCTTCTAGCTCCCACATCTTCCCCTCCCCTCCCTCACCCTCCATCTCTTCCCCCTTAAACTCCCAACTCCCACACTCTCTCTCTCTCTTTCTCTCTCCCTCCAATATTTATGAAACTGGAGGAGGAGGAGGAGGAGGAGGAGGAGGAGGAGAAAGGGGGCGGAGATCCCTTGAGCATAGCCAACTCGAGACGCTGTTTTTGGGGGCGAGGGGGTGATGGGGGGCGGTGAGCGAATTCCAGTGAGAGTGAGGGGAGAGGGAGGGGAGTGGGAGAGGGAGAGGGGAGAGTAAGTGATGTGTGTGGAAAGGAACGAAGAAATATCAAATGAAAAATACATCGTTATTTGAATGATCAACTCCAGTGAAATTTTGGGAGGAGGAGGAGGAGGAGGAGGAGGAGGAGGAGGAGGAGGAGGAGGAGCAGGAGGAGGAGGAGGAGGGCGCGGTGTCACAGGAAGGAAAGATACTTGGGGAGGGAAGAGGAAGAGGAGCAGGGAGGCACTTAGAGGAGAGATGGAATGGGAGAGAGAGAGAGAGAGAGAGAGAGAGAGAGAGAGAGAGAGAGAGAGAGAGAGAGAGAGAGAGAGAGAGAGAGAGAGAGAGAGAGAGAGAGAATCGTGATGAAACCAGCTGTTACATCTACCTAAGACAGGAAGGAGAGGAGGAGGAGGAGGAGGAGGAGGAGAAGAGAAAACAAAACAAAACGGAGAAAGGGGGTGGGGGGAGAGAGAGAGAGAGAGAGAGAGAGAGAGAGAGAGAGAGAGAGAGAGAGAGAGAGAGAGAGAGAGAGAGAGAGAGAGAGGAAAAAGGAAGAGAAAAATTAATGTGAAAGAGAAGACAAAGAAGAAA
>NC_087190.1:11569103-11571603 GCF_035594125.1 Scylla paramamosain
CCACCATCACCACCATCACCACCATCACCACCACCACCACCACCACCACACCTGCCTGCAAACCCCACAGGTGTAATTAGTACCTGCTGGCGTCTCATTATCAAGGCACACCTGAGATTAGCGTTAATTAAGCCCATCACCTGACCGCACCCCCCCCCCTTCCTCCACCCCATCACCTGAATGCACCCCCCTTATCCCATCACTCCTCGTATTTACTCTCTCTCTCTCTCTCTCTCTCTCTCTCTCTCTCTCTCTCTCTCTCTCTCTCTCTCTCTCTCTCTCTCTCTCCCTCTTTTTTTCTTTTCTTTGTTCTTTCTTCTTTACTTCCTTATTTGTTTTCTCTTCCTTCTCCTCTATTTGTTTATCATCCCTTCCTCCTCTTTTTTCTCTCTCTTCCTCTTCGTTATCTTCTCTTCTCTCCTTCATTTATCTTCCTTTCCTCCACCTCCTTTTTCTTCATCTTTCTCCCATTTCATCTTCCTTTTTTTCCTCTATTTTCTTTTCTCCTCCTTCTTCTTCATTATCTCTCTTCCTTTCATGTTTCCGTCTTTCCTCCATTTTCCTCCCTTCTCTCTATCTCCTCCAATTTCTCTTATTTCTCCTTATTCTACTGTTCATAAATTCCCTCCCTTCACTTCTTCCCTTCCCTTCCTTTTCATCATCTCTCCCTTCTTCCTCCTCCTCTTCTTCTCTCTCTCTCTATTATTTCCTTCATTTTCTCTCTCTCCCTTTCCCTATTCCTTCCTCTCCCTTTCTCCTCATTTTTATTCTTAACTTTCATCTCTCTCTCTCTCTCTCTCTCTCTCTCTCTCTCTCTCTCTCTCTCTCTCTCTCTCTCTCTCTCTCTCTCTCTCTCTCTGTCCATTTATCAAATTTCCTTTAATCATAGTATTTCCTTCCTCTAAATATGATCTTATTTTCAGAGAGAGAGAGAGAGAGAGAGAGAGAGAGAGAGAGAGAGAGAGAGAGAGAGAGAGAGAGAGAGAGAGAGAGAGAGAGAGAGAGAGTCTGTATACAGGTAAACGTGTAATTACCTGGTGTGAAAATTAAGTGGGTGCCGCCAGGAGGAGGAGGAGGAGGAGGAGGAGGAGGAGGAGGAGGAGGAGGAGGAGGAGGAGGAGGAGGAGGAGGATCAAGCGATAATAATCATAACTTACGAGAAATTTCTATAAATATTTACCTGTTTCACCTTAAACGGAAGTACGCAACATTCTCTCTCTCTCTCTCTCTCTCTCTCTCTCTCTCTCTCTCTCTCTCTCTCTCTCTCTCTCTCTCTCTCTCTCTCGACTAAATCAACGTCGGAAAAATCGTTATGCTTACCATTAAATAAATATAACTCCTCCTCCTCCTCCTCCTCCTCCTCCTCCTCCTCCTCCTCCTCTTCCTCCTCCTCCTCCACGTGTAAACCTTAACATTTCCCCCTTCCCCCCATTCCCCTCTCCCCCTCTCCCCCCTTGTGTCGTGATAACCCGCAATGATTAAGGCCAGACAAATAGTGTTCTAACCCACACCTGGGGAAGGTAAATTAACCCTTACGGCACACACCAAAACACCTTACCTGCCTCCCCCCACCCCCACTCCCCCATCTCTCTCTCTCTCTCTCTCTCTCTCTCTCTCTCTCTCTCTCTCTCTCTCTCTCTCTCTCTCTCTCTCTCTCTCTCTCTCGTTTTCTTATTTATGTTGTTATTTTTATTCTCTCTCTCTCTCTCTCTCTCTCTCTCTCTCTCTCTCTCTCTCTCTCTCTCTCTCTCTCTCTCTCTCTCTCTCTCTCTCGTTTTCTTATTTATGTTGTTATTTTTATTCTCTCTCTCTCTCTCTCTCTCTCTCTCTCTCTCTCTCTCTCTCTCTCTCTCTCTCTCTCTCTCTCTCTCTCGTTTTCTTATTTATGTTGTTATTTTTATTCTCTCTCTCTCTCTCTCTCTCTCTCTCTCTCTCTCTCTCTCTCTCTCTCTCTCTCGCTTACTAACCCACATCACACCCAAACACCCCCACCACACCCTGACACCCCCCCACTCCCCTAAACACATCCACACACCCCAACACACACACACACACACACACACACACACACACACCTTTCTTCCCCTCTCCCCTTCCTTCCTAAAACCGTCCGTTCCCACACACCACCCCATCACCCCTTCCCCATCACCCCTTCCTCCTCACCCCTGAACTGTCTCACTCATTACAGGCTGCCGGCGCCCCTTGACCTCGGCCTGCGCGGGAAGAGAGGACCTGCGCGCCTTCACCAGTAATTACCTGCAGCAAAAAGGTGACAGGCGGCGTGCTTACCTGAATCACCTGGTCAGTTGGGGGAGCTTGGGGAGTGGGGAGATTGTTGGGGAGAGTGCTGGGGAGGAGTTTGGTGGGTGTCTTTGAAGTGTGGTTGGGTGTTCGATGAGTAGAGTGGGTTCGGGTTGTTTGGGGAGAAGGTTGGGGTGATTTGGCGCGTGGGGAGGTAGTTGGGTAGTTACAGAAGAGGGGAGAATGTTGAATAGACCTT
>NC_087190.1:11576603-11579103 GCF_035594125.1 Scylla paramamosain
GATGATGATGATGATAACAATAATAATAATAATAATAATAATAATAATAATAATAATAATAATAATAATAATAATAATAATAATAATAATAACGATGGTAACAAGAAGAAAAAGAAGAAGAAGAAGAAGAAGAAGAAGAAGAAGAAGAAGAAGAAGAAGAAGAAGAAGAAGAAGAGCCAATATGAGTAAGGAAAAACACGCAGGAAAGGAAGGAAGAATGGAGGAGGAGGAGGAGGAGGAGGAGGAGGAGGAGGAGGAGGAGGAGGAGGAGGAGGAGGAGGAGGAGGAGGAGGGAAGGGAAAAAAATTAAGGTGACGACTTGGGAAAAAAATAGAAAAAAAAGGGAAGAATGAGGAGGAGGAGGAGGAGGAGGAGGAGGAGGAGGAGGAGGAGGAGGAGGAGGAGGAGGAGGAGAGAGATCACCACCCTTCTTCTCTCTGACAGAACAATCGACTCTAAGAACCATTACCTCTGTGTCTCCTCCTCCTCCTCCTCCTCCTCCCCCATTCTTCCTCCTCCTCCTTCGCTATTTTTCTCTCTTCCCAATTTTCAATCTTTATTTTTTTCCCACTTTTCTCCTTAACCTCCTCCTCCTCCTCCTCCTCCTCCTCCTCCTCCTCCTCCTCCTCCTCCTTTTGTCACCGTAACATGTCCTCCCACTCTCATTTTCTCATCTCTCCTCTTCCGTGTGAAGGAGGAGGAGGAGGAGGAGGAGGAGGAGGAGGAGGAGGAGGAGGAGGAGGAGGAGACGAAAAAGAAAGAAGAAAGAAAGAAGAAGAAGAAGAAGAAGAAGAAGAAGAAGAAGAAGAAGAAGAAGAAGAAGAAGAAAGGAAAAGGAGGCGAAAATACGGTAAGGAGGAGGAGGAGGAGGAGGAGGAGGAGGAGGAGGAGGAGGAGGAGGAGGAGGAGGAGGAGGTGTAAGTGAGGGGAAAGGAGAGGAGGAAGAGAAAGAGAAGCGAGGGGAGGAGAGGGGAGGGGGGACGGGAGTAAGGTACAAGAAGGCAGAGAGAGAGAGAGAGAGAGAGAGAGAGAGAGAGAGAGAGAGAGAGAGAGAGAGAGAGAGAGAGAGAGAGAGAGAGAGAGAGAGAGAGAGAGAGAGGAGGGGGTGTGGGGGGGCGTGCTCTCCCTAACTGGCGTGCGGTGAGAGGGGAAGACGGTGAGGGGAAATTATGTGTCGTTGTGGGAAGCGACCTCTCCCCTCCTTGACTGACATATCAAGATGGCGCCCGAATTCAGATCATTTTATTACACTGAAAAGGAAAAATGGCAACTGGCAACCTCCTCCTCCTCCTCCTCCTCCTCCTCCTCCTCCTCCTCCTCTTCTTCTTCTTCTTCTTCTTCTTCTTCTTCTTCTTCTTCTTCCTCCACCGCCTCCTCTTATTCTTTACTTCTCCGGTTTTTTTATTGTTTCTTCCTCTTCTTGTTTTTGTTTTTATGTTTGGTCTTGTTCTTGTTCATTTTCTCTTTATGATCATTTTTCTTTTTTTCTTTTCTTTTTTTCTTTTCCAACTTCTCATTTTTCTTCTACTTTTTCTCCTTTTCCTTCTTCTTTTCATTTCCTTCTATATCTTTTTCTTCGTCTCCTTTTTCTTCCTCTTCTCCTTCTTTTCCTTCTTCTTCTTCTTCGCCTTCTTTTTTTTACCATCTTTTATTTTCTTGTTTTCGTTCTTGTTCTCCTTTTTCTTCTTCCATAACAAACAGTAACTTTTTGTACCCAGACGTAACAACCCACAACTTTAAGTAACCACACTTAACAACCCAGAACTTAATTGTACCACCACCTAACAACCCTGAACCTTTAGTAACCCAGGCACACTTCACTGAGTAGACCAGCGGGAAGGAAGGGGAAGAAGTAAATGAAATGTATGTCTTTGCTTCACTACTAGTTAGCGTCAATCTGTCTCCTGTCTTCAGAAAACCCCTTTGTTCCCTCACCACGATTATTTTCAAAGGCACAAAGATGACTAGCCAGGTTCCCAAGAGAGTTTGTATTTGTTTATAAAGTAGAAATCGTATTATGTTACTAGAACCGTGGCCCTTCAACAAAACCCTATTCAAAGTAGAGGAGGGACGGGAAGAGATGTTTCAGAATGTGCTGCTGCTTGCTACTTGAGACTGAGGGGAAAGGAGGGGAGAGAAAGGGAAATGGAACGAGGATTTTTGTGATAGAAAATGATACACAAAGAAATTATGATTTTTGGTACTGAAGAGAATGTGAGGGAAAGGAATTGTTAGGGGAAAGTACGAGGGGAATGAGTAGTGATGGACATGGGCTGTGAGGGGAAATAAGGGAACAAGAGCTAAGGATGTGTGTTGAGGATGCGAGGGATTCCAGAGGGGAAACGCCTTGGAAGTTATGGAAAAGTGGCCTGTTATGTTCATGAGCGGCCCCTTGGGAATGCTCACCACCACAAACACTACAGACTGGCAGGGAACATTCTACTTTATGCCAAGAAACTTAACTTAACCTTACCTGGCTTAACCTAACCTCACCTAACTT
>NC_087190.1:11601603-11629103 GCF_035594125.1 Scylla paramamosain
GAGGGGGAGGAGGGAAGGGACGTGAAGTTGTGTAAGCTACCCAGTCACTATTTGAAAGGACATCTCGCTTGATCACAACAACAACAACAACAACAACAACAACAACAACAACAAAACAACAACAACAACAACAACAAACAACAACAACGACTATTGAAATGTTTCGTGGTTTCATTATTTTTTATATTCATGTCAAAGCATTTTTTTTCCTTATTCCTAAACAAAACAATTTCATAAACAATTAAGTGTTAACGCAATGGGGGGGAGGGGTTGTGGTGTAGTGGGGGGGGGGGGAATACGAGGCTTCAGACACTGACAACAAGGAATACGAGGCTTCAGACACAGACAACAAGGAATACAAGGCTTCAGACACAGACAACAAGGAATACGAGGCTTCAGACACAGACAACAAGGAATACGAGGCTTCAGACAGACAGCACCAACATTAAAGAATTTTAATATAAACTGCAAACATCAGCATTTTTAATCAGATAGGCTGGCAAGAATTATGAGTAAAAATACGATGTGGCCTGACTTTCCGCCTGACATCACCCTCGGCCGGTGTCCCTTCTGCATAAAAAAATAAATAAATAAACAGATAAAATGAATAAATAAATGAAAAAAACACTCGAGCTACAAGTCCCGGCAGTCACGCATCACAGCAGTCGGCGAAGAGTGGTGAGGACATCGCTTCAGTTTCGGTCTGGTAGCTTCTGTTCCCTCGGCCGGCAGTGGTAGCTGAGGCGGTGACTGCTACTGTGGTTAGCGCGTCATGTCAACGTTTTGATAAGAGTGAAGGCTGATTTGATATGATTTGTTTAATTCATCACGCAAATTGAGGCAGACACCATGAAACACGGGAACATAACAGTGGTTAACTACAGCAAGTGGTACACACACACACACACTGTACTGGTGGGGGGCCTGGAGGGACGTACAGGCACTCCCATCCACATCAGGCGCTGCTCAGAAACATGACTACCTCTGAGGCAATTCATGAGGCACCTTACATAAAAACAGGGCTGCCAATTGGGTCGATCATCACTACCATGTCATAGTTAAACCACACCGACGTCATGACCTGAGTGGTGCGGGGGATGGGGGGAAGGCGGTTGGCTAGCCTCACTACGTGCCTCTCACTATTTTAGCTAAGTTTACCCTAAATGTACTCGTGTAAATGCCTTAATTATCCACAATCGGCAACAAAGCATAGTTTTGCCACTTATGTCATGGTCAGACGAGTCCACTGCCAAAATTACACTCTTGTCTGACGCTTTCTTGACACGTTATAAAAATAAATAAATAAATAAATAAATAAATAAATAAATAAATAAATAAATAAATAAAATAAAATAAAATATAATATAAAAAAAGTTGGCCACTACCCCTGAAATCTTTAGTAGTCGAGATCCACCACTCTTACCAGCGTTCCCTGACACAAGATATAAACTATTGCACACCTATCACAAATCTACATAATCAACCCTTCCAATGTTTATCATCTACTTCTTTTAAAAGCCTTATTTATTGTACTGCAGCATCTTAAGCACGTACTTCCGTAACTTAAACATGAAAATTGCCTCACATTATTATTTCTTTACGTCCGACCAAACAACTTATTTCAGGATCTCAATGTTGAAAGGAGACGATCATAGCAGTAACAGGCTTAAGTGTTGAAACGAGTGGGGACAGGCTATTAGAAGCGATAGTTACAAAACCACCAATTAAGCTAAATAAACCTTCCTTGACCCACCTTAACCCTCAGATGCAAACGCTAATGTTATCTAATATTACTCGGAGAGCCTAATAATTTCAAATGTGGGGCGTAAGATATGGAACCACAAATTAATACGTTATTGCTCCCATCGGCGTATTACAAGCCTTTCCCTTCTCACCTGGCCCACACTGAACACCTGGCCGTCAACAGTCTCAACACTCACCCACAGGCACGCCGCTCCACTCTGGTGACGCTGACGAAGGTGAGGGATGCGAAAAAACACTGAATTCTGTCGCTTCTGCCACACGTGTTGTTTCTCCGTGTGGTGAATTGAGTGGGTTACGAGCGTAGTGATTTTTCTTCTTATTTACTATACTTTTTTTTTTCTTTGGTGCATTATTTTGTTGATTTTGCGGATTCATGAAACCAGTTAGTGAATGTTGTTTTATATGCCTCTGTAAAATTGTCTGGAGTTAGTGAAATAAAATCATTCTTGTCGTAGTCTATCACACTATTACAGCCTTTCTTTTTATTGTTGTTTTTTTCTTCTATCTTCCCTCAATCGTCTGGGAGTAAGTGAAATATGTTAACTTTTTTTTTTTTTTCTTTAAGAAATTTTAAAACGTTACTGGTTACGAGCCTAACACTTTTTTCTCGTATGTTATTTTATTATGTCGTGTTTATGAAATGACCAAATATTTTTGCTATTGTTATTTTTTCTTAATAGCTAGCTTTACATTTCTTAGACAATTTATATTTCCTTTCACTTACCGTTATATTATTAAATATTTCTAGAATTCATAAATATCCCTATTGCTGATCCCTCTCTTACTAATGAATGCCTGTAACAGTTACTAAATATTTTATGTGTGAGAGAGAGAGAGAGAGAGAGAGAGAGAGAGAGAGAGAGAGAGAGAGAGAGAGAGAGAGAGAGAGAGAGAGAGAGAGAGAGAGAGAGAGAGAGAGAGAGAGAGAGAGAGAGAGAGAATTTCCCCATACTAATAAACACTGGAACAACAACAACAACAACAACAACAACAACAACAACAACAACAACAACAACAACAATAATAATAATACCAATATTATCCAAACAATACCATCTATACGTGTACAAAAATACATATGCGGTTACAACAAAAATTTAAACTTAGTATATTACAAATTACATTTACAAATTACAAATTAGTTTTACCCGTCTAATTGTTTCTTTGTCTGTCTGTCTGTCTGTCATTATTGAAGTATGCCTATTTATCAGAGTTCATTTATCTATTCGTCTGTCAATTCATTCATGTTAATATTCGTTCAAGTATTTATTTTTATTTTATTTTTATTTATTTATTTATTTTTATTTATTTATTTTTTTGGGGTCAATGTCAATTTCACTCATTTACAATTTTTGCTAGTTTATCTACCCATCATCTTATCAATCCCGTTTCTATTCATCAATCTTATTTACTTATTTACACTTACCTGTCAATCTATCTATTTATCTATCCATCTACAAATCTGTCCATACACCCATCCATTTATATTTGAATTAATTTTACTTATTGACTTGCGTGTCTGTCAATGTCTGTCAATCAACATATCTACCCATCTACCCATTCATTAATCTACCTCTACCAATCACCATCTACCCCATCACCCTATCTACCCATCTATTCCACCCCTTACCCCTTTCTCCAGGTGTTCACTGCTACACCCTCCACTAATTACTCTTTACCTGTCCTTCTCATGATTCTCTCAGTCTCTTAACGAGCTCAGTAAATTGCCTCACTCTCCGGGGCTCCAGTTCACCTGTCCACCTGTAATTAGAGGGTCGTTAAGGTGTGATTTGGTAGTTAGGTTAGTTATGGGTGGTTTTTTTGCTTTTTTTTTTTTATTTTATTTTTTTTTTTTAAATATCTTAAGTTATTTTTTTTTCTCATAATTAAAGTTATTTTCACTTTTTTTCTTATTTTTTTTCTTTTCTTTCTTGGTAGTGAAAATTTTGTTAATAGTTTTTATTTTTTTATTTTTTTTTATTTATTTTTTTTTTTTGCTTTCTTTTCCATGGTAGCAATAGTTATTTAGCTATCTACACTTTTCTTTTTCCTTTCTTTTTTCTATTATTATTTTTTTTTTCATGGTAGTAATATTGAAGTTATGAAGAAATTTATTCACTTTTTTTTCACAATATTGATTTTTCATTATCATATTGTTCAGGTTATCTTTTCTCAATTCTTATTTTCAACATTATTCTTTTTAAGTAATAATTAGTTCAACATTAATAACAAAGTAAATAATTATGTCTGCTTGTTATTGTATTTCATTATTTATGTTTTATTGCACTTATTTACTTTTCTATCTATTTATCAATTTACTTTTGTTACCTAATATTTAATAATAAATATTTGCTTTCTTTTTACTTTTTTTTTTTTTTGCCTTTTCCTTTTCCTCCTTTCACACACACACACACACACACACACACACACACACACACACACACACACACACACACACACACACACACACACACACACACCCACCCACCTGCCTCCCTGCTTGAAGTGAGAGCCCACAATGAGGCCGTGTGCACGTATGTATGCATGTACATTATCCCTGGTGACCCCTGACCCAACAAGCACAGGCAGGTCAACGTTCTCCAGCACCTCTGTTGAGAAAAAACAAAGGTCATTATTATTATTTTCCTTCTATAATTTCAATTTCCAAATGGTTTTAAAATTTCCTTGTGATTTAGCTTAGTCTGTCCTAATCACAAAGCATTCTGAGGTCTTTTTCCATTTTCTCTCACTTCCCAATCATTTCAAAGCATTCAAGTTGCTAAATATTGATAAACCTAGTACCTTAATCCTTTAACAACCAGTTGGTACACCTTTCTTTAATTACCAATCATTCTGAGACACCTAATCTTTAAACTGGGTGGAAACTGTAAAATCTATTCTTTTTCACCTGTATTTTTCATGCAGGTACCAATAAAGACTTCACACAATGCTAATGGTGGTGCTAACTGTCTTCTATCACAGTGGATGGGTTAGTGAAAGGGTTAGTGTAAGGGTTAATGAAAGGGTTAGTGAAAGGGTTAGTGAAAGGGTTAACCTCCACCTTTCTTCTTCCTTGTTGATGTTCATTAAGGTGGTGAGGTGATGTTGCAGTGAAAGCGTTAAATGGTCTGGTTTTTGAAGGGTTAACCAGTGACACAATTATATAAGTCCTGCATCGTGTAATTACAGTCAGTCCTCGTTAGGCAGTTTGTTTCCATGGTTCCACTTCTCCACTTTGCCGCCAAATGCAAATTCAAATGGAGCTGATGGAAGGCAACCAAATAGAGTCTATTTTCTTCATTATTATTATTATTTTTTTTTTTTTTTTAGTTCACTGGTAAATATGTTTGGAGCCAAGTACATCCAGTTTTCTTCATCTGTCTATACCTTTCTT
Source organism: Scylla paramamosain (assembly GCF_035594125.1). NCBI lineage: Eukaryota > Metazoa > Arthropoda > Malacostraca > Decapoda > Portunidae > Scylla > Scylla paramamosain. The sequence goes on from NC_087190.1 coordinate 11,606,762, forward strand.
TTTTATCATTATTACTATTATTATTATTTTTTCTTTTCATGGTAGTAATAGTGAAGTTATGAAGGGCCCAGGGGTGTTCCTAAGGGGGCCACTAGCTGTTCAGGGAGTCTCGTTATCTACAGGTGTGTCTGTCACCTCACCTGTGAATAACGAGGGGCAGCCATCTTACCTATCAGTAAATATGAGTAAAATATCATTAACATCACGCCTACATGTGTCTCCCCCCTGCATGATCCTCCCTCCCTCACACCCCATCACCCTGCCTCACCATTCACCCATCACCCAATCACACACACCCCTTCCTTCCTTCCTCCTCTTCCTCCTCACCCTTCAGCTCCCGCGTGTCAGCCTCTGCTCCTGTCGCCATCCCTGTCACAATCACACCGTCAGCAAGGAAAAACTGGGCTGCCTGTGCTGTCTCCACTATGCCAACGTCTGCTGTCATGGCATGGGCGCTGAGAGAGAGTGAGAGGGAGAGGTTATGGTGGTGGTGGTGGTGGTGTTTGGGAGAGTAAGAGTGAGAGGAAGAAGGAGAGGGAGAGGAAATAGAGAAGGAAGAGAACAGCAACAACAACAACAACAACAACAACAACAACAACAACAACAACAACAAATAAGAGAAAATAAGGAAAAACACAAATGATAAACACAATATACACTGGGAAAAAAAAAAAGGGAGAAAAAAAAAACATGAAAACAAATAACATTCACAATTACTAAAAAAAAACAACACAAACCACACTACAGCCAACCACACACGCACAAACACACAAACACACGAACACACCGCCCAAACACACTTACCAATGCTTTTTCTTGATATCAGCCAGCACCAGCACCTCCTCAGCCCCCACAGCCCTTCGATATCGCAGGAGGGGCCCCGCACAAGCCTCGGCCAGCCCCTCGTCCCCCATGTGGCCGAACACAAACCCCTCAGCCCGCACAAACTGAAGATTCGATGCCTGAGCGACTGCAATGGCTGCGTGGTTGCCCCCTGCTAGCACCTGGGAGAGAGGGAGAGGGGGGACAGGGGGACAGAGGGAGAGGAAGTGGGTGAGAGGTGGGTAGAGGGAGAGAAAGGGATGGAGAGAGAGAGAGAGAGAGAGAGAGAGAGAGAGAGAGAGAGAGAGAGAGAGAGAGAGAGAGAGAGAGAGAGAGAGAGAGAGAGAGAGAGAGAGAGAGAGAGAGAGAGAGAGAGAGAGAGAGAGAGAGAGAGAGAGAGAGAGAGAGAGAGAGAGAGAGAGAGAGAGAGAGAGAGAGAGAGAGAGAGAGAGAGAGAGAGAGAGAGAGAGAGAGAGAGAGAGAGAGAGAATGTGGGGGGAAGAGATTATTTATAATAGAATGTGTCAGAAATGGCAATAATAATAAAATAATAGTAGTAGTAGTAGTAGTAATAATAATAATAATAATAATAATAATAATAATAATAATAATAATAATAATAATAATAATAATAATAATAATAATAACGGCATAAATTAAAAAACACTTCTCTTCCTCCTCCCTCCTTCTCCTCCTCCTCTTCCTCCTCTGCCTCCTACTTCTCCTCCTCCTCCTCCTCCTCCTCCTCCTCCTCCTCCTCCTCCTCCTCCTCCTCCTCCTCCCCCTCCACCACAACACACCTGCACTCCACAAGGCACCTCCAAGGGGGTCATACACCTGACCTCATGGCAAACTCGGGTCATGCAGGCCACGACCTCTGGCCCCAGCTGGTGACCTTTGACATAGGGGAGGTCAAACATGTTCTCTACCAGTAGGGCATCCTGCAAGAGGGGAAAGAGGGGAGCGAATGTATAGATGAAAGAAATGGGAAGGGGAGAAAGGGTTAGACAGGAGGTAAATTTAAAAATGTTGCTTTTTTTTTTAATTCCTGTTTTTGTTTTCATTTTCTTGTTTTTGTTTATTTATTTATTTTTTCTATTTTTCTTGGGGAATATGGGAATTAAATGATAGATGAATGAATTAATAAATTGATGTGTGGCAATGAATGTATAGATGAAAGAAACAGAGAAGAGAAGCATGGCAATGAATGTATAGATGAAAGAAACAGAGAAGAGAAGCATGGAAATGAATGTATAGATGAAAGAAACTGGGAGAGAAAATATGGATGAGAATGAATGAGAGAATGAATGAAAGAATAAATAAATGAATGGATGAATGAATGAATAGATGAATGAATACATGAATAGATGAATGAAATGCTAGTGAAATAGTCCTGTAGAGATGAAAAATGAAGAAATGAATGGTAAGATTAATGAATGAACTAATATGAGGGAATGAATGAAGAGATGAATGAATGAATGAATTAATTAATTAATTAACTGATCTGGAAATAAATGAAGAACTAGAAAGGAATAGTGTAGACAGCAATAGTGTAGATAGCATTAAATGAACACATAAATGAATGATTAAACTGATCAGAAGATAAATAAATAAATAAATAAAACAAATCAATGAATAAAAAAACTACAAGCTTTATAAAAATGAGCATGTAAATTAAATACCTACTAAAAATAAATGAAAAATATATATATACACAAAAAAAAAACAGCAAAAACAAGAAAAAAAAAATAAAGGGATAAATAAAGAAATTAATTGATCAGCAAATAAATAAATTAATTAATTAATTGATTAACATGTAAATTAAATACTTACTAAAAATAACAAATAAAAACAGGCAACAAGAATTAATAAAGGAATAGAAATGAGATAAAAAAAAATAAACAAAACCAAGAAAACAAAAGCAAGAAAAGATGTAAATAAAAAAAACAAGAAAACACAACCAAAGAAGACACCAAATAACAAATAAGACAAAAAAAAACATACAAAAACAAAAATAGAAAATACAAAAACAAACAATAAAACAAAAACAAGAAAACAGGAAAAAAAACAAACACAAATAACAAATAAGGACAAACAAAAGGCAGGAAAATGAGAACAGAAAATATAGAAATAATAAAAAAAGCAAAAAACAAGAAACCGAGGACAGAAAACAGAAAAACTACCAGAAAAAAAAACAAAAAAAAACAAGAAAAATAAATAAAAAAAAACAAAAGCAGAAAAGACAAAAGCAACAATAAAAAAAAAAAAAAGAAAACAAAGCGGAAAACAGAAAAATTGAAACAAATAAAAAAATAATAATAAAAAACACAAAAACAACACACAAAACAACCACACACAACACAGGGCCATCCACACATAGGCCTAAAGGCTTCCCACACTCCCCCCATCCTTCCAATTAAAAACACACATAAGACACCCACCACTCCAGCCTCCAGGTAGACTTCAGCCTCCTGCCGGGCCTTCTTTGCCAAGTCCTGGATGCTGTGCTGGCCCCATGGAGTGCCTGAAGGGGGAAGACACTGGAATAGAGTGAAATGGAGAGGGGGATAAGGAGGGAGGGAAAGATAGAAGTAATAACGGGAGAGAAAGGGAAGAAGAGGGAATAAGGAGAGGGAGGGAGGTAGGAAAGAGAGCAGGTAGGAACAAAAGAAAGAAAGAAAGAATGAAAAAAAGAAGAAAGAAAGGTAGAAAAGAAAGAGGGTAGGAAAGAGAAAAAGAAGGTAAAAATGAAGGAAGGAAGGAAGGAAGGAAGGAAGGAAGGAAGGAAGGAAGGAAGGAAGGAAGGAAGGAAGGAAGGAAGGAAGGAACAAGAACAAAATGACATGAGAAAAAGCAAAGAAAACCAAGAAAGAAGTAATAAAGAAACTCAAGGAGAAGAGAAGAAACAAAGACTAAGTAAGAGAGAGAGAGAGAGAGAAGGGGAGAGAGAGAGAGGACTATGAAAAGGAGTGAGCAAATAAACAAACTAAACCAAGGAAGACGAAACAGAGGAAACAGCAAAATAATAACAAATACGAAGATGAAAGCAAATTAATTCCTCTATATTACGTGACTCCCTCTCCCTCTCCCTCTCCCTCTCCCTCTCCCTCTCACCTGGCAGGGCCCTTACGTGAACCATGCCAATCACCGCTGCCCTTGACACTCGGAACACCTCGGCAAATCTTGACAGTGCCATTTTTTGCCCCTGAAACGATGTGGGAGGTGTTAAGATGAGCACTGATGTCATGTAAGTGTCGAGATGATTAAGACTTGTCACAAAAAGCTACATGACCCTTGAGAGATAATTGAGTCTAATATGAACCTAATCTGACCCTGCAAGACAAAAAGGGTAAGAAAATTTGATGATTAAAAATAAATAAAACAAACTTATCTAAACTTAACTTAATCTGCCTCTGCAAGACTAAAAGGATTAGAAATATAGAAAGGTGGATGGATAACAGGAAAGGTGAGAGGAAGGAAGGAAGGAAGGAAGGAAGGAAGGAAGGAAGGAAGGAAGGAAGGAAGGAAGGAAGGAAGGAAGGAAGGAAGGAAGGAAGGAAGGAAGGAAGGAAGGAAGGAAGGAAAAATGGATGGAAGAAAGGGATGGATAGGTAGATAGATAACAGGAGAGAAAGGGGAAAGGTAAAGGAAGAAATAAAGAGGAGGGAATGAAAGAAGGAAGACAGGAAGGAAGAAAGAAAGAAAGAAAAAGGGAAGGAAGGAAGGAAGGAAGGAAGGAAGGAAGGAAGGAAGGAAGGAAGGAAGGAAGGAAGGAAGGAAAGAAGGAAGGGAAGGATAGAGGGAGGGAAAATACATGAATAAACAGATATATCTAAACCTAACCTAACCTTCAACCTTGTGGGGAACTAATCCTGAGAGACAGTAATGGCAGAGGACACTTACCCTGTGGGATGCCAGCCTTTTATGACACTAACCCAGGAGACACCAGCAAGACAATTGTGGAAATTTTCACTCGTATCACACATAATATCAATGCATTATTGGTTTTTTGTCATGATAAGTATACAAGTTCTAAAATTACATCAAAGAGTAATTAAGGTTAATCTTGTACAAACTAGTTATTAAATTAAATAAAAGCAAGGTAGAAGTGTACAAAAGGCAAAAGTACTGAAATAACCCTAGCCTATTAATTTTGTAACAGCAATTATTTAATTCTGGGCAAAAATATTGTTACAAACACATATATACAGCAGCCCTACAGGCGAGCACAAGAGCATGCTGTGTGTGTGAGGCAGCCTCCTGTGAATAAACGTGCGGGTGACTTAGCTAGCGATGCTGTGTTGCTCGTTGTTCAGAGGCTGGCACCATTATCTACAGCGTTAATGGATGGAGAGCTGACACAAGCCTCTCCATTGACCACTCAGGCCCTGGGGTCATGAAAGTGTCCGTGTCCATGTGTGTGTGTCCGTGTGTCCGTGCGTGTGTGTGTGTGTGTGTGTTAGCTAACCATGGAATAATTATTATACAGTACCATTTAATTGTAATTTAGATAGTGTGAGTACATGTACAGTATAAGCAGCAATTATCCTTACCAATATTGATAACCTGCAAGACTCGTACTTATATCTTGCAAGCTAGAATAGGTGTAGGTAAGTGTTGGCTGGCAGAGGTGGTGACATGGGAGGCAGGGTGTGAAGTACTCTGGCACTAAGGGACAGAGAGTATCGAGACCAAGAGGTGACAAGACAAGTGAGGAAGGAGACAAGGGAAGGAGAGTTGAGTCCTTGCGAGTAGAGTTTGCGAGTGTCTGCCGCCCCCGTGCCTGCCTGTGCGAGGTGATTGTACTGCACGGTGACTTGTGTAGTGCTGTGATACACGGACATAAGTTGAAGTGTGTTTTCCTCTTCCTGCTGTGTGTGATAACTCTCAATGACAGCGACAGGGCAAGTCAGAGCCACAACCGTTCCCAGTTGCCCAGGTAAGTCTTTGCCCCCGACACACAACCCCCTAACCCCGCAAAGGTGTGAGGCGCCCTTTGCCTGCTGGCGGGGGTTTGTATTCTTTTAACAGTAATCTACACAATGAAGGAATTAGCAAAGAATTAATGAATTGAATTAATCTGAACCTAAACTAGCCCTCAATTGGAGTCACTAATGTTATTTCAATATTATCCGGGGAGCAAACTTGGCGAGTAATTTGTAAACAACCCGCTTGAAGGCGCGTCCACACAGCCCCGCCAACACATTTCTCTCCTTATACCTGTTCCCCTGCTTGTCAACACTCCCCCAGGCGCTACTTTAGAGTGTCTGAGGGGTGGCAATGTTTGGGCTGCAGCTGACTCACCTTTGCTCCTCCACACAGTGATAAGAAAGTAATGAAACACACACGTCACACAGCCCGCCACCACCACCTTCCCGCCACGTGATCTTGATCTTGACAAGTTCGGTCCCAGGAAGCCCACTACACTACATTGCGCCGCAGCACTGTTCACAATAGCGGTTTCAACGGCTCGGTTCAAACTGCGGAAGCTTTTCACAATATGCGGTTTCACCGCTGGGGCCGTGCCACAGGCTGGCATTATGAGTCATATGCCAATGTGGTGTCAGCATGTACGCTAGAGGCAGTGTGTCTTTGGTTCCTGCATCGGCGACGGGCACGGCGCAGGAAGACATCACTGGATTCACTCTTTTCTACGTAACAGACTGACCCATGGGATGTTCATAATAATATAAAATAATCTGAGAGACCATGAAAACAAATTTTTCAATAACTTCAGGATGTCGATGGAATCGTCCGACGATCTGCTGGAACAAATTCGGGAAGACATTGTTACAGCAAATACCAAGCGCAATGTAGCCTTCAAACCGCCAAGTGTGTTCACTCCAACTTATCTTCCGCGCGGCGGAAGATAAGCCTCGACTCGCGCAGGAACCGCGGCCGGAGGAAAAACTGCACGATTGTGTGAACACCTCCACTGACTTGCATTGTAATTTTCTTTTCTTTTTTTTTTAATGTAGGAGGGACACTGGCCAAGGGCAACAAAAATCCAATAGAAAAAATGCCCACTGAAATGCCAGTCCCATAAAAGGGTCAAAGCAGTGGTCAAAAATTGATGAATAAGTGTCTTGAAACCTCCCTCTTGAAGGAATTCAAGTCATAGGAACGTGGAAATACAGAAGCAGACAAGGAGTTCCAGAGTTTACCAGAGAAAGGGATAAATGATTGAGAATACTGGTTAACTCTTGCAATAGAGAGGTGGACAGAATAGGGGTGAGAGAAAGAAAGTCTTGTGCAGCGAGGCCGCGGAAGGAGGGGAGGCATGCAATTAGCAAGATCAGAAGAGCAGTTAGCATGAAACTAGCGGTAAAAGACAGCTAGATATGCAACATTGCGGCGGTGAGAGAGAGGCTGAAGACAGTCAGTTAGAGGAGAGGAGTCGATGAGACGAAAAGCTTTTGATTCCACCCTGCTTAGAAGAGCAGTTTGAGTGGAACCCCCCCAGACATGTGAAGCATACTCCATACATGGACGGATAAGGCCCTTGTACAGAGTTAACAGCTGGGGGGGTGAGAAAAACTGGCGGAGACGTCTCAGAACACCTAACTTCATAGAAACTGTTTTAGCTAGAGATGAGATGTGAAGTTTCCAGTTCAGATTATAAGTAAAGGACAGACCGAGGATGTTCAGTGTAGAAGAGGGGGACAGTTGAGTGTCATTGAAGAAGAGGGGATAGTTGTCTGGAAGGTTGTGTCGAGTTGATAGATGGAGGAATTGAGTTTTTGAGGCATTGAACAATACCAAGTTTGCTTTGCCCCAATCATTGCACAACCGCAATTTGAACCGCGCTAGTGAGATCACCTAGTGTGAGCAGGCCTTGCCCCTGCCGCACACTACAAGACGCTCAGCCAATCACCGTGTTGGTAGAAATTAAACCACCACTCAGATTCAGCTACACCAGAGACTTCAACTAGACCATTCCTCCGTGTGAGGACTTAAGGTAAGTAGCCATATAGATGTACAACTTAGGTCTGTGTTCTCTCTCTCTCTCTCTCTCTCTCTCTCTCTCTCTCTCTCTCTCTCTCTCTCTCTCCAGGGAAACAAACGCTGCAAGCTTCATAAAGTTTAATGTCATAAATATATTTGCTTATAGCGGGCACATATCGCCTTCATTTTTATTCATTTATTTTTTCCTGCTTTTTACATCATATATTATACAACACGCACACAGCACTGGCGAAAAAAAAAAAAAAAAAAAAAAATATATATATATATATATATATATATATATATATATATATATATATATATATATATATATATATATATATATATATATATATATATATATATATATATATAAAAGAATAGTAGTAGTAGTAGTAGTAGTAAGAAGAGGAAGAAAATGGTGAAAATGAAAAAGGAATTATTTGTCTGAACAACACACCTGGTTACCTAGTGTTAATTACGTCAGATGTGCTGCTCGTCACCTGTTGCCACTCACGGAAACACAAGCCAAAATTTAACTCTCTCTCTTTCTTTCTTTCTCTCTGAATGTCAAACTTTTTTTATTTATAGTTTGTAAAATATAAAAATGAAGACCTCATGATTACGTATTTTGATTCTCTCTCTCTCTATTCCACCCAGCCCCCTAAATATTTTCTTCGCCCTCTTATCACAATCTGAGCTCTCCATTCCCCAATCACACCCATCACTCCTGCCTCCCCCTTTCCCCCATTCTCCATCACCTCCCAACCCCCACTTTTGGCAGCTTTGGATGAGATGGGGGGGGTCTCTTTAATCCTTCCATTTATGTTCAATTATATATATTTTTTCATCTTCATTTTCAAGCTGCAATAAAAATAAAGAATGAAATGTTAAGAAAATTCCCAAGCCTATTCACTTTTTAATAATTATCGTAACTACTAATTCAAATAAAGAAAAACAAAAATAAAGATATTAGTATTGATTTCTATAAACATCTTTTATTTCTTTTTTTTTGTAATCCACGTAACTAAAATATCTATAATAATAATAATAATAATAATAATAATAATAATAATAATAATAATAATAATAATAATAATAATAATAATAATAATCCCAACTATATATATCAATCTCTAATATAAAAGAATAATATATGCTCTCATTTTTCTATATATCACAAAAGCACACAATTTTAAAGAGAGAGAGAGAGAGAGAGAGAGAGAGAGAGAGAGAGAGAGAGAGAGAGAGAGAGAGAGAGAGAGAGAGAGAGAGAGAGAGAGAGAGAGAGAGAGAGAGAGAGAGAGTCAAATCATCAACACATCAGTTTACTTACAACATCCGCCTCACTTCATGTCACCTGCAACAAATTAATTAAAGTACTTCAGGTAATAATATTGCACCTGTGAAGTGAGAGAAGTACAAATGTGCCAGGTATAGTAGTAGTAGTAGTAGTAGTAGTAGTAGTAGTAATAGTAGTAGTAGTAGTAGTAGTAGTAGTAGTAGTAGTAGTAGTAGTAGCAGTAGTAGTAGTAGTAGTAGTAGTAGTAGTAGTAGTAGTAGAAGTAGTAGTAGAAGTAGTAGTAGGGGTGGTAATAGGGGTAATAGGTAATAGGGTAATAGGGGTAGTAGTAGTAGTAGTAGTTATTGTTGTAGTAGTAGTAGTAGTAGTAACAGGGGTAGTAGTAGTAGTAGTAGTAGTAGTAGTAGTAGTAGTAGTAGTAGTAGTAGTAGTAGTAAGTGCTGTGTAGTAACTGCATACAATCCCATATGGTATATTCTCTCTCTTTCACACACACACACACACACACACACACACACACACACACACACACACACACACACACACACACACACACACACTGGCTTTTACATGGCAGTCTTGTCCCTACACACACACACACACACACACACACACACACACACACACACACACACACACACACACACACACACGGTAAATATATTCACTAAGTAAACAAAGTGAGCAGAAGTGTGTGTAAGTCCTTTAAGTAACAACACAGCTGAGAGGGCCATCCGCGGACCTCTTGTTTCCCCTCTTTTCCCCCTTTTTCCCTTTCCCTTTAAATAAAAAAAAAAAAATAACAAAATCAAAATAAAGGCTCACCGGACTATTTTTTTCATTTTTTTTCTTTTTTTTTTTAAAGGACGCGAAATTATATCGGTCTAATCACCAGGGCATAGTTTGGACATAATGGGACACACACACACACACACACACACACACACACACACACACACACACACACACACACACACACACACACACACACACAATCTTTTATATCAGTGTATCTTTCTGTAATTTTTGCTTTTTTTGTTTTTAATGCATTTTTTTGTTTTTCAGAAGCTATTCAAAAAAATACACGGTAGTAGTTGTATTATGGCAGCATTTTTGTGCATGTATATCTTTGCATATTTTCTCCCACAAAGTGCTTGAAGAAAAAAAGAAATAAAAAATGCACCAGAGATGACATAAAAAAAAATAAAATAAATAAATAAAAAAGAAAATAAGCACATTTCCATTACTGTATCATCTTTGCATATCATGATTTCTAAAAAGGAAACTTCCAGAAAATTCCAAACTCATTGAAAAAAATAAATAAATAAATAAAACACCGTGGGCAAAACTGAAAAAGTCTCCCTTATTTCCCTCCAATCCTTTCAAATACTCCTTTTCAACACCATATTTCCACTTTCATTTTCCAGAATGCTTAAAAACACTGGAAGAGGACACAGGGAAATCCAATCAGTGCCTGGGACATTAGGACACACACACACACACACACACACACACACACACACACACACACACACACACACAGTATCAGAATGTCCAACACCTCTCAAACTCAAAAAATCTTCTCTCACACTCCATGTCCTAATGTCCGCAGGAACCATGTCCCACACAGCCAGACACTGCCAGACACCCCTGCAATGTCCTATAATCTACTAACACGGCATTCTGGCACTTCTCACCTCCGGGCACACCTTGGGACACTCGGACACACAGCACTATTGTATGAAGGCACAAGAAGATCCATTTCATGTCTGTCTCGCTGGAATTCACTACAATGTTCTGATGTCTCGACGGTATAAATGTTGCCAAAATATATATATCCTATGCTGTCTGCTACAAGGCTCCACAGTATGTCTGAATATACACGCACACATGCACTCGGTCACGCTACACTGCTAACAGACGCCCCAGGACACAGTACACTGCCCCATGATGCCAAAATGTCCCAAAACATGGCTAGAAATATAAACACATCCACTGGTACACCTCGGCCTCCTGCGGAATATCCCAGGAGGGCGTTGGCGAGTCCCACATCACATGACAGTGTCCGCCGCACAGCAGGACACACAGCACCACCAGGAGGGCCACAGCGGCGCCCCTAGACCAGGTTCTCCCGACGTAGGCCATTAATGAACTTGGACGCTGGCTTGGAGTGTGGGAGGAAGCCGGCGAGCAGAGCCTTGAAGGACGCAGGCTTGCCTGCCTGGGTGTGGGAGATGGGGCTGCTCTCCCCGCGTGTCCCCACGTCCTCCTCCCACGGCTCCTCCCGGTTCTCCCCGCCCAGCATTGGCTCCCGCTCTCCGTTCCCCTGCGCTGGGAAGTTTGTCCCGCCCGCACGAGCCGACGGACAGAAGTTGACGCCTCGCTTGTCCTCCATGGGCAGCGTGGGCTCCGACGAGGACGGGGAGGCTGCCGCGGTGGTGTTCTGCAGGGCCGGCACTTCCAGCCTCATGCCAGACTGGTTGAGGCAATCCAGACTGATGCTCTGGGGCACGGTCTCTGCGGCGATGAGTGCACTCACCGGGCTGGCCACCGGCGGGCACAGCAGGCTGCCGCGCTGAGTGTTGTCGATGCTGGCGGTGCGGAAGTTGTGGCTGAGGCGGCGGCGGCGGAACACCTCGGAGCGCGGGGAGTCCCGGGCCTCCTCCCCCAGCAGCCCAAGGCCACCGTTCAGGTCCCCAGGCTCCTCCACACTCCTGTGGGAGGCAAGGTGTGTGTACCACAGTGTTGCTACTGCTACTACTACTACTACTACTACTACTACTACTACTATTACTACTACTGCTGCTGCTGCTGCTACTGCTGCTACTACTACTACTACTACTACTACTACTACTACTACTACTACTACTACTATTACTACTACAGTAAAATCCCTCTCATCCGGCATTTGAGTATCCGGCAGCTTCAAGTATCCGGCACATTTTTCCCCGAGCCTTAAGATCAATAAAAAAATCAATGTATACTCATAAAATCGATTAAAATTCCTGCGCGAGGCATACTTTGTCCCCTCGCCACCAGAGCGCACTGCTTCGCGCCACCCGCGGCCCACTGCACTGTGTTTACTCAGTGACTCAGTCCCGCGTGTGCACTGTTTATTGCCTGACGCCTTCATCATGCCTAAAGTTGTAGAAAAGAGGAAGCGTGTTGTGCTTACACTTAAGCAGCTGATCAGATCACCTGCTGATTAAGATCAGCTGATCTTTGTTATGGTAAGACGCGTGAGTGTAGGGTGGTGATTGTGGACATAATTTCACTTCTGTTCAAGTATCCGGCATGTCGGCGGTCCCGTTGATGCCAGATAAGAGGGATTTTACTGTACTACTATTGCTGCTGCTGCTGCTGCTGCAACTACTACTACTACAACTACTACTACTACTACTACTACTACTACTACTACTATTACTACATACATACTACTACTACTACTACTACTACTACTACTACTACTACTACTACTACTACTACTACAGCTGCTGCTGCTGCTGATATTGTAAAATAAAATACAAATATTCATTAACAAATAATAGTGTTACTACTATTACTTCTATTATCATCACCGCCACCACCACCACCACTTCTATTACTATTACTACTATTACAACAATGACAACTACTATAACTGTCACCACCATCAGCAGCACCACTACTACTACAACAAGGACTACTACTATCACCACCACCCTACCTGCGGACACTGGAGGTGCGGTTGCCCAGTGAGCTGAGTCTGGGGCTCCTCCGCCTCACCTCCCCCACCACATCAGCGTCACTCTGCTGCAGCAGTGGCGGCAGCAACTCAGACACCTGGAGGGAGGGAGAAGGGGAGAAGGGGGGTAGATAATGATAAACCACACCACTCCATCTTGTAATGTCAATCTGCTTTCTTTATTTCAAAACCATCAATCTTACCCCTTCATTTCAAAAGCAATCTTACTCAAAACATTGCTACCCCTAAAACCCCTATACATCCCATCACACCCAAAGAACACCCCTTAATGGCCCATCACACCCCTTAAGATGCCCCCGGACACACCTCCCGGCGCTGGATGGCCTCCTCAGTGGCACCGTTGAGCCAGTAGGTCAGCACCTCCCCCTTGCCCTTCATGGGGACGAGGCCGCGCTTCTCTGTCAGGTAGCCGCCAAGCTTCTCCAGTGCGTTCCTGCATGTCTGGGAGATGTGGATTCTCAGAGGCTCCCCGTTGCTGAGGGAGGGAGAGGGGGAATGGGTGAGGTGACAGAATGGGTGAGGCAGCACAATATATAAGGGAAAGGATGTGTGAGAAAAGATGTGAGGGGAAAGAAGATGAAGGAAAAAGATGAGGAAAAAAGTGAGGGAAAAGAAGATGAAGGAGAAAGATGTGATGGAAGAGAACATGAGGTGAAAGAAGATGAAGGAAAAGATGTGAGGTAGCAAAACGTTTTTTTTTCTTTCTTTTTCTTTACATAGGAGCAAAACACCAACCTCTTCACAACCACCACTACCACCACCACCACCATACCTGCCCATCCCCTTGTCCCTCCAGCCTCCACCACCACAACACCTCTCCCCATCCCCCTATCCCATCACGACCACCCCTACCACCACCACCACCACCACCACCACACACCTCTCCATCCTCGAAGCAGTGTTGACAGTGTCCCCGAAGAGGCAGTAGCGAGGCATAGTGAGGCCTACCACACCGGCGATGACAGGCCCCGTGTGTAGACCTACCCTCAGCAGCAGTTTCTTCTCAGGTCGGTGAGTAATCACAAACTTGTTCTGAACCTGTAGAGAGAAAGAGAGAGAGAGAGAGAGAGAGAGATGGGTGAATTAGGGGGGGAAGGAGAAGGGGTTGTGGAGATAAGCAGAAATGGTACCAGAACACCTCTTGTAGCTTAGAAAAGGTGAGATAAGATAACAACACAGCTTGCGAAGAGAAATACAGATGCCAGGTATGAATGAAAGAGGTGATGGAAGAAAGAGGTGATAGAGGGAAGGAGTGCAGAGATTAAAGAAAATAGATAAATATAGACAGAGGATGTAACAGAGAAAGGAGTAAAGGCCCCCACACACGATCAATTTTTTCGTCAGTTAATTGATATCAATTTATTGACGTCAATGAATTGATGGAAAAATTGACCGTGTGTGGGGGACATTGATATCAATTTAATTGAAACAATTTCATTGAATCAATTCATTGAGAGATCAAAACTCCTTTGATATTTATTGATGGGTCTTCAATAAAATACATCGCAATGTGATACTGAGACGCGCATTTGGAAAAATGGCTTCTCGCATGGTAGTATTTTGTTTGACTATCATTGGCATCACTAAATTTAGAAGTTCGTCGTAAGATTCGGCGTCCATTCTGAGGAAATTCCTGTAATCCTCTGGCTCGTCGTCCCTTCATTCCCTCAGCAATCGTGTATGTCCTAGTTCCCTTCGACAGAGATACCATTTCTTCGCCCACTTACTCCTCTTCTTTCGCTTTGGAGTGTCCAGAGCAAGCACTATTCCTAGAGCCACAGATGCTTTCATCTCGAAATTATGAATCAAACTGAAAATTGAAGTAAAATCATTGACCGTGTGTGGCCACAGTGATTTCCTCAATTCTATTGACGTCAATAAATTGATATCAATTAATTGACGAAAAAATTGATCGTGTGTGTTGGCCTTAAGAAGAGGAGAAAGATGCATGGACTGAACTGATAAAGAAGGAAGGACAGGATAGGTAAAGACAGAAGAGGAAGCAGAAGAAAAGAAAAGAACTGGAGAAAGAGGAAAGGAGTGCAAAAACTGAAGAAAAAGACTGGATAAATAGAAACAAAAGATGCATAAAACAGGCAAAAAGTACAAAGGAAGAGAAAAAGACTGACAAATATAAATAGAAGAAGCAAAAGAGGCAAGAATTAAGTACAAAGATTAAAAAAAATAGATAAAAATGAAGATAAAACACCATCTCTCAACATCTCTCCCCATTCCCCCCCTCTCCCATCATCCCATCACTCACCATCCCAAAAAGACACACTAGTAAACACCAAACAAAACACCGTCTCTACACCTCACCCCATTGCCCCATCCCCCACCCTCTCCCCCTCCTCTGCCTGGCCCTGCTCACCCCATCCAGCAGCTCGAGGGCCATGGAAGCGATCTCCCCTGCATGTCGGCCACTATTCGGCTTGGGCAGGCCAGACACCACCATGTAGGCGTCCCCAATAGTCTCCACCTTGTACACGTCATAGCCACGGATGATCTTGTCAAACAGCGTGTACAGGTCGTTAAGGAAAGTGACCACCTGCAGGAGTGAAGGGGTGAGGGAGTGGGTGTTAGTGGTGCATTGTGGGTACTGGGACTGCCTGACTGACTAACTGGCTGACTGACTGACTGACTGACTGACTGACTGGCTGGCTGGCTGGCTGGATGACTGGCTGGCTGGCTGGCTGGCTGGCTGGATGACTGTCTGGTTGAATGACTAACTGACTGACTGACTGAGTGATTGGCTGATTGGCTGGCTAGCTGGCTGGCTGACTGACTGAGTGATTGGCTGGCTGGCTGGCTGGCTGGCTGACTGACTGACAGACTGACTGACTGCCTAACTGATTGACTGACTGATTGACTGACTGGCTGGCTGACTGACTGACTGACTGATTGACTGAGTGATTGGCTGGCCGTATAAGGCAAGAGGCCGTATAAGGCTTTGAATTGGGTATATATATATATATATATATATATATATATATATATATATATATATATATATATATATATATATATATATATATATATATGAAGGCCAATTAGCAGTAAATGATTAACTGACTGGCTTTATTTAGTTACTGGTGCACTGTGGGTAATGGGACTACCTGCCTGCCTGCCTGCCTGCCTGCCTGCCTGACTGACTGACTGACTGACTGACTGACTAACTAACTGACTTCATGTGGCAAGAGTTAAGCTTTCACAGGCATCATACTGGTGTACACACTGCATCCACGTGGCAGCGAAAAACGTGAAAATGTGACGGTAATTGGCAACGACAAAGACAACTGATCAGGGACTGACTGAATGAGTTCGCTTATTAATACCAGTTATATACCAGTCACTTGTACAGATACAATTATATTAACCCTCCCCTCACCTCATATGGGGTGCTCTCAGCTGACAATGAAGTGAACCCAACAATGTCGCTGAAGTAGATGGTGACAGCATCAAAACCTTGGGGCTCCACAGCGATGCCCTGGGCCAGACTCGCCGCCACGGACCTGAGAAGGGGTTGGGGTGAAGGATAACAACATATGATTGACTTGGCAGCGGTAGGACATGTGAAGGATACTATTTAATTGACATGGTAGTGGTAGGATGTGCGAAGGATATAATAGTAATTTCGGATTGGTTTTCTCTCTTATCTTTTATTAATTTGTATTGGTTAAGGTTTTTTTTTGCTTTGAGATCGTATGAAGATTTGTTGTTGTTGTTGTTGTTGTTGTTGTTGTTGTTGTTGTTGGTTTGTGTGTGCTATGGTTCGTTTTTGTTTCATTATTTATTTATTTTTTTCATTACTTATTGCTAAGGTGTATTTTTTTAGTTGTTTTCTTTTAACTTTTAATTTGTTTTTGATTAATTCATTTAATTATAAGGTCAGTTTGATTTCTGTTCATTTATCTATTTGCATGTAAAGTCAATTTGATTTTTATTTATTTAGGTAAGAGTAGGTTAGGTTAGGGGAGGTTGGGCTAGACTAGATTAGGTTAGGTTAGGTTAGGTTAGGTTAGGTTAGGTTAAGTTACTTGTATGTTAGATTCACTTAGGTTAAGTTAGATTAGGTTTGGTACACAAAGTTAAGTTACGTTAGGTTAAGTAAAGGTAGGTAAGGTCAAGCTATATTACGTTAGATAAGGTTATGCTAGTTTAAGTAAAGTTACATTAGGCTAGGTCACATTAGGTCAGGTCAGGTATACACAGCAAATATACACAGCTAAAGTACACACAGCAAAACATTTAAACATACGAGGGCAGCATGCGGTGGAGCAGGTCCTTGGTGCGTTTCTCCTCGTCGCGCAATGCCTGGGTGCGGTTGGCCACGAGTTCCTCCAAGTTCTTGCTGTACTGCTCCATCATTTGCATCATGTGGTCCATTAGGTTGCCTCGTTTGCTGCCGAGGTGGAAGAGAGAGGAAAGAGGAACGGTTAACACAGGGAGAGGTGAGGGGAATGCTTTAAGTGGGAAGAGGAAAGAGGAACAGTTAACATGGGAAGAGAGAAGAGGAATGGTTAACACAGGGAGGGAGAGAGAGGGAGGTTGATATGAAGAGATGAGAGAGGAAGAGAAAGGGAAGGGAGAAAGATATGTTTGTGTTGATGGAAGAAAGGCAGGAAAAGAATGGGAAGGAGGAAAAAATGTTTGTGTGTTAATGTATGGAAAATAGAGGAAAGGAATGAGAAAAGGCTAATAGGAAACAAAGAGGAAAGGAAAGAAAAGGGTTAATGAGTGAAAAAAATCAAGGAAAACATGAAAGAAAAATTAGTAACTTGAAAACTGGGAGAAATGGAAAGAGAAAAGGTTGACAACTAGAAAACAAGAGGGAAAAAGGACGAATGAAGAGAGAAAAAATTAATATGAGAAAAGGAAAGAAAAAAAATAAGTAATATGAAAAGAAGAAAGAAAAGATGAAAGGAAAAAAAATATTGTGTTCATCATGTGGAAAATAAATACCACCTAGTTATTCATTCACCTAAAAAAAAAAAAAAAACTTACTCATTTACTCCTCATCCACACTAGTTCCACCTCCCATACACCTATCCACTTATAAACACATAATTCCACATCAGTCTATAAAACACTAAAATTCCACTTCTCATCCACTATTCACATACAGAAGACACATTTCCACATCAATCTATATAAAACACCACATTTCCACTTCTTATCCACCTATCCATCTATAAAAAACAAAAAAAAAAAAAATCACATCTATTTATCTATAAAGCATGAAATTTTCACTTCTTACTCATCTATCCACCTATAAAAAACACATTTCCACATCTGTCTATCTATAAAACATCAAATTTCCACTTCCCACCCACTTATCCACCTTTTAACCACTTGATATTTCATTTATAAGACTGAAAAAAAAATACACATATATCATATTTTATCTATCAAACGTTTCGAGATTCATCCTTCAATTTTTGACTACCACTTTAGACTCTATTCAGGGACCGGCATCTCAGTGGGCTTTTTTTTTTTAATTAGATTTTTGTTGCTTTTGCCAAGTGTCCCCTTCATAAAAAAAAAAATAAATAAATAAATAAAAATCACAGTATCTTCCACCTGTATACAGAACACACACATACGCACAATATCCACCTCTAATCCACCCACCAATAGTCCACCTCTTATTCATCCACCTGACAGATAAAACACCACATTATTATTATTATTTTTTTTTTTTACTTCTAGACACCAAACACCACCTCTCTTCCATCCACTATAAATATGAACAAGTCACAGCCTCACTTCTAATCTGTTCATCCACTCATTCATCGAACATGTGAAAAAAATAAATAAAATAAATAAATAAATAAATAAATAAATAAAATAAATAAATAAATAAATAAAATAAAACAGTAAGTAAATAAATAAATAAAAACAAAAACTGATAACATAATAAAGTAAAAATAAATAAAAAGAAATAAAAAGAATAAAACAGTACGTAAATAAAATAAATAAATGAAATAAAAAACTGT
Organism: Scylla paramamosain; assembly: GCF_035594125.1. Classification (NCBI taxonomy): domain Eukaryota; kingdom Metazoa; phylum Arthropoda; class Malacostraca; order Decapoda; family Portunidae; genus Scylla; species Scylla paramamosain. The sequence goes on from NC_087190.1 coordinate 11,625,573, forward strand.
TAACATAATAAAAAAAAGTAAACTAATAAATAGAAAAATAATTAAACAAATAAAAAAAAGTAAAACAAAAAATAAATAAAATAAAATAAAATAAAACAAAATAAAATAAAATAAGAAAAAACACCAAATTTCCACCTCCAATCCACGAAAAAAATAGAATAAATAAATAAATAAATAAAAAAACAAGATAGAAAACAAACAAAAAACAAAAAAAGAACCAACACAACCACTTTATGTTCTTATGTTATGTTCTTATCCTCACCACTTATCCTTCATGCCCTTGATCTTGAGCTTGACGGCCCTGAAGCTGGGGCGGTCCGCGGGTGACTCGGACCAGCACATCTGCATGGCGTTGCGTACAGAAGGGTTGGAACCGAAGGGCATGTCCACAATTTTGTTGAGGTCAGGTCGATATGGTGACCCAGCTTCCGTACTGCCAGCCCTGACCTTACAGATGATGTCTGTGTGGAAGGAGGAGGAGGAGGAGGAAGAGATGGTTAGGTTGGGGTGGGGGTGATGGGTGGTGAGTGATGGGTGGAGGGGTGATGGTGATGTTAGAAATAGTACTTTTAATGATTGGTGGATGGCATTTCTCTCCCTATAAGCCCAAAACAACCAATTGCTTCCAAAGAGACCTATTAAGCAACCAATTCCTTCCCCTCAGTCCCTCAGCAACCAATCCCTGACCTTTGACCTCTAACTACCAGCCCTTGACCCCTTAAAGGCCCTTACCAGCTGCATTGTCATTGGCTATCCCGTCGTACATGCCGTAGGGTCCCTGGCGGCCAATCACCTCGTGCAGGATGATACCGAAGGAATAAATGTCAGCCTCTTTGGTCCACGGTGCATCGATACCCTCTCTCAACTGCTCCGGTGCCTTCCACAGCATCTCTGAGGGAAGGGGGCGGGGCATGAGAGGGTGTGGGAAGCTGTGTGAGGGTGTGGAAGTGTGTGGTTGGGTATAGGGGGCTGTGGGAGGGTGTAGAGGGCTGTGGAAGGCTGGTAAGGGTATGTGGAATAGTGTGGGAGGATGTGATGGGCTGTGGTGGAGTGTGGGAGACGGTGATGGGCTGTGGAAAGCTGTGGGAGGCTGTCAGAGGGTGTGGGAGGCTGTGGTAGGATGTGGGAGTGTGTAGTAGGCTGTGATGGAGTTTTGGGGGCTGTGGGAGCTGTATGATGGGCTGTGGTAGGATGTGGCAGTGTGTAGTAGGCTGTGATGGAGTTTTGGGGCTGTGGGGGCTGTGTGATGGGGTGTGGTAAGGTGCGAGGAGGAGGAGGAGGTGGAGGAGAATGATGTGTTGTTTTAGTGTGGTCATGATTGTTTTGGAATAGAGAAACTGCCACCACCTCTTCCTCCTCCTCCTCTCCTTCCTTTTCCATCTCTTCCTTCTCTAGGCTTAAAATTTGTTAATCATTTATGCCTGTATACATCAAACATATCTCTCTCTCTCTCTCTCTCTCTCTCTCTCTCTCTCTCTCTCTCTCTCTCTCTCTCTCTCTCTCTCTCTCTCTCATCTTTGCTATTCTTCCCTTCCTCCTTCTTTCTTTTCTTCTCTCTACTATTCTTCATTATTTTTATCACCCTCTTTATCCCTTCCTTCTTTCGATTCCTCTCAGCTGTTTGTTTTCGTTTTCTTTCTTTTAGCATTTCTCCTTTCTTCTTATTCATATTCTCTCTCTCTCTCTCTCTCTCTCTCTCTCTCTCTCTCTCTCTCTCTCTCTCTCTCTCTTAACATCTACGAAACTACAATAACAAAACGAAAAACAAAACAAAACAAATGGACATCGTCACAAACCTAACATCTATTGACTTCTTGCATCTATACTCTCAAACACCCCCGTTCCTTCCTTCCCTCTCCCTCTCCCTCTCTCCCTTTACTAACGTCTATGAAACTGCACTTGGTCATCGCGCTCCAGCTGCTTCAGAGTCTCACAACGAAGGTCCTGCAGCCCGTAGTCAGTGATCTGAAGGACCCACCGGCTGTTTACGACGCAGTTTGTCGACTTAAGGTTCCCGTGTGGGCCGAAGTGAGAGTGCAGGAAGATCATACCCTGTGGAGAGGCTGTGGTGAGAAAAGGCTTTGGGAGAGGAGGAGAGAGGGGTTTTGGAAGGTGGGAGGTGGAGAAAGGCAGGAAAGAAAAAGGTCATAGGAATAAAATAGAGTAAGAAAGAGAGTACCGGGATAGGAAAGGAAAAAATTTGAGAGAGAGAATTTTGAAAGTAATAATAATAATAATAATAATAATAATAATAATAATAATAATAATAATAATAATAATAATGCCACAAGGTGAAAACAGCTCTTAATCTTGATCTTGACTTACAGATTTACGTATGATTTCGGGTTTCTAACGGGGACGCAATACAACTAACATCAACAAATCACCAAACACCACCACCACCACCACCACCAACAGACCCTGAGGAGATCATGGATGAGGGAGGATATGAAGAGGCTATCGAGTTTCATGTCCTCGAGACCCAGGATGTCCAACAGGGAGCCACGTGGAGAGTATTCAGACACTAACGCCACCTTGCTGTGCTCCACGTAAGCTCCGATGAAGGCACACACGTTGTCCTGCTTCATTTCTCGCATGTTTCTGAAGGGGAGAGAAAACAATGAGGGGGAAAAAAGGAAAAGTTATTTATGCTTCGTTTTTCGTTTGTTTTTGATGGGTAGAGAGTAATGGGGATAAAAAAAAGAAAAGGAAAGGAAAAAAAGTTACCTAGGTTTTATTTTCGCCTGTTTCTGACGATTACTAACAGTTATTTATCTACCTACCTATGTCTATCTATCTATCTATTTATCATCTATCTACATGTGTGTCTATCGACCTATTTATCTATCTGTCTATCTATCTATCAATCTATCTGGCTGTCTGTCTGTCTATCTATCTATCTACTTATGCGCTGCACCCCCAGTACTTTCAAAATGCTCTAGTTGGTGACCCAGGTTTTTAAGGGTGTTTTTTTACGGTTCCAGTGACAGATTAACAGCATTTCTACATCACTAACAGGGAAAACACTCTTGAGAACCCGGCCGATCATCTCTGTGGCCTTGGAAAACAGTCGTGGTGAGGAAGCAAGACGTTTCTGAATTCGAGTTTACTTACCGCTCAACCAACTATCCAAACATACGAACCATCCAATCAAAAAAACACTCATCCAATCACACTCACCATCCAACTTTTCATCCAGACCATCCACGCCTCTCACCTCATCTCCTTCATGGTATTTCTACTGAGTTCCGAGCGCCTCTGGTTCAGCGGGATCAATTTGACGCACACCACTACGCCCTTGTATTTGGCCAAGTTCTGGAACCACTCCCCGTGCAGATCAAAGGAGTAGGCGCTCACGAGGCTTTGCTGCGGGAGAAGAGAGAGAGAGAGAGGGTGGACTAGATATTGGTAGGTATTGAGTATGTGTGTATGTGTGAGTGTTTTCCTGGTATTTTGTGTTGGGAGAAGAAATTGGCGTTGAGAACAGAGTAAAGAAAACGGGAAGAAATTCACGTCGAGAGGTGTGAATGA
>NC_087190.1:11631603-11636603 GCF_035594125.1 Scylla paramamosain
GAAGAAGAAGAAGAAGAAGAAGAAGAAGAAGAAGAAGAAGAAGAAATATAACAATAATAACAATAATAATAGTAATATGTTGCTATTATTATTATTATTATTATTATTATTATTATTATTATTATTATTATTATCATTTTCATCATCATCATCATCACCATTTACTTACGTCCGGTGATCAGTATTCTAAGTAATTTCTCAATACTTCCCGTTTGTCTACGAATTCCCAGCGTCTGTCTGAAATTTATCTCGTATGTATGTGTGTGTGTGTGTGTGTGTGTGTGTTAAGATTCCTTAGCGATTTATTAAAAAATTCCCAGCAGTTTGTCTAAAAAACGAGAAAAAAAAAACTTCACGGCATCTGATTTGATTGCATGAAGAAATATCGTTTTGTTTTCTGTTTTTCTTTTTCTTTTTAGTTTTTTTTTTTTTTTTGTGTCTGGAAATTCCAAAGTGATTACTAAAACTTCTCTAGCGTTTGTCTAATAAAAGCAATTTTCCTACTATCTAAAAAATTTAAAGCTTTATTATGAGAAATTTCCCAAAGCTTGAAAATATGAATAAATAAATAAATAAATGAAGTTTTCCTCTATTTTGTTAATTACTTTCCCTTTTTAACATATTTCTTTATGCTTGAAGTTTCATTCTGGGAAATACATTAATAAAAATTTTCCCACGCTAATTAACTAAACCATTCTGAGATAGACAAACTTTTTTCCCTCATAATTTCCTTGAACTTATATATTTTTTTTTTTTTTGCTCTTGTCTTAAACAGTAATGAAGTCTAAAAATAAAGAAAAGAAAAAAAAAGAAAAGAAAATCAATCTATTCTCTCTTTTTCTGTCCAAGTATTTTTTTCTTTTTAAGTGCTTCTGATGTTGAGACAAAAATAACAAAGCAATAAAGGACTAACTTCGCAACACACAGCTCGTAGCATTGGCCTGAGCAACCATCCATTCATCCAGCCATCCATTACCTCATCTCCCTCACCCAACCACTCAGCCATCCAACCATCCAAGCACCTAACCATCCACTGAACCATCCTTTCATCCATCCAACCATCCAAAAATCCATGCAAGCAACCATCCACGTATTCACCCAACCATCCATCCAACTAACCACTGTGGCACTTAATAGACTGAATAGAGAGAAGCGTGACATAGCACTCTCTTATCACCATTGCAAACAGATTCCAGTTCTTTTCTTTTTTTCTTTTTTTTTCGTTATCTTCTGTCAAGTTTGATCGCGTTATCTCAATCCCTTCCGACAGTTTGGTGAAAGTTATTGGGGTTTTGGAGGGTGTTTGGCAAGTGGGGGAGTGGGGAGGTTATTGTGGGAGGTGTTTTGTAGGGGTAGGGTGTGGAAGGAGGGGGGGTTCAAGTGTGTTTGTGTGAGTTTGGTGCTGTTTGGTGAAAGTTACTGGGGTTAGGTTAGGTTAGGTTAGGTTACGTTTGCTTTCAAGGGTGTCTTCATGGTTGTGGTGGAAGTTATTGGGGTTTTCAAAGGTGTTTTCATGGTTGTAGTCGAAGTTATTGGGGTTTTCAAGGGTGTTTTCATGGTTCTAGTCGAAGTTATTGGGGTTTTCAAGGGTGTTTTCATGGTTCTAGTCGAAGTTATTGGGGTTTTCAAGGGTGTTTTCATGGTTCTAGTCGAAGTTATTGGGGTTTTCAAGGGTGTTTTCATGGTTCTAGTCGAAGTTATTGGGGTTTTCAAAGGTTTTTCATCGTTCTAGTCGAAGTTATTGGGGTTTTCAAGGGTGTTTTCATGGTTCTAGTCGAAGTTATTGGGGTTTTCAAGGGTGTTTTCATGGTTCCAGTCGAAGTTATTGGGGTTTTCAAAGGTGTTTTCATCGTTCTAGTCGAAGTTATTGGGGTTTTCAAAGGTGTTTTCATGGTTCCAGTGAAAATCATTGAAGTTTTCGAGTGTTTTCGTGAGTTTTGTGGCAGACTGAAGCTCGAGTGAAAGTTAATTGCGGTTTTCAAGGATTGTTTTAACGACTAGCGATAGTTTGGCAGGCTCTTGTGGAAAGCACTGGGAGTTTTACGGATGTTTTCATGATTCTAGTGTGTTTGTGTGAGTTTGGTGCTGTTTGGTGAAAGTTACTGGGGTTAGGTTAGGTTAGGTTACGTTTGCTTTCAAGGGTGTTTTCATGGTTGTGGTGGAAGTTATTGGGGTTTTCAAGGGTGTTTTCATGGTTGTAGTCGAAGTTATTGGGGTTTTCAAGGGTGTTTTCATGGTTCTAGTCGAAGTTATTGGGGTTTTCAAGGGTGTTTTCATGGTTCTAGTCGAAGTTATTGGGGTTTTCAAGGGTGTTTTCATGGTTCTAGTCGAAGTTATTGGGGTTTTCAAGGGTGTTTTCATGGTTCTAGTCGAAGTTATTGGGGTTTTCAAGGGTGCTTTCATGGTTCTAGTCGAAGTTATTGGGGTTTCCTAGTGTTTTCATGGTTCCAGTGAAAATCATTGAAGTTTTCGAGTGTTTTCGTGAGTTTTGTGGCAGACTGAAGCTCGAGTGAAAGTTAATTGCGGTTTTCAAGGATTGTTTTAACGACTAGCGATAGTTTGGCAGGCTCTTGTGGAAAGCACTGGGAGTTTTACGGATGTTTTCATGATTCTAGTGAAGCGTACTAAGATTTCCAGTGGCCTTAGCAATATTTAACAGTAATCACGTACTAATCAAAGAAAAACACACACACACACACATACACACACACACGAGAACCTGACTAGTCTCTGTTACCGGAGAGAATGATTTTTAAGACCAAAGTGATTCAGAACAAAGGTCATTGGATTCCATCGCTTGTTGCTGGCGGAGAAAAGTTCGGAAAGATTGACAGACAAAGCAAGATTCATCTCCATTTAATCTTGACAGCGGAAACCCAACGATGCGCTTTTGTTTTGACGTTTTCTTTCTTTTCTTCTTTATCTTTTTTTTTCTTTTTTCTTTATTCTGAGATTGTTCCCAGGGGTTTTCTTTGCTTTTTCGTGGAATAATTCTCTCTCTCTCTCTCTCTCTCTCTCTCTCTCTCTCTCTCTCTCTCTCTCTCTCTCTCTCTCTCTCTCTCTCTCTCTCTCTACGTATTTTCCGTCGTACTTATCAAATGTTGTGTATTTTTAGCTTAAGTTGTACCATGTGTGTGTGTGTGTGTGTGTGTGTGTGTTATCTCGTTGGTATTTTCCTGTGATAAAAAAAAGTCTCTGAAACGTTATGCGCACCACGATGTCTCTCTCTCTCTCTCTCTCTCTCTCTCTCTCTCTCTCTCTCTCTCTCTCTCTCTCTCTCTCTCTCTCTCTCTCTCTCTCTCTACTCATTTACTATTACCATTATTACTATTACTGTTATTACTATTATTACCTTTGTACATGGTAAGTTTGACAAAGGACACACAAAAAAATAAATAAATAAATAAATAAAAGACAAAATAAAGAAATAAAAATATATAAACTAATTTGAAAGCCACGCCCCCTCCCCCCTTTGTCTCCCCCCCATCTCTCATCTCTGCAGCTGATTGGTTGATGCACCCGTAACCCTCTAATCCGTTCTCCTTTTAAGTGTATTTAATAATTCATGAACGTGACTATGTATGTATGTATTGTTATGTATCCGTGTATGTAGTGTGGATCTGGACAAGCGAGAGGGGATGTAGTGGTGATGAAACACGGAAAATAACAGCACTTTATTTAACGTTTCAACACCGGTTTTCCTCCTTCCCACTGGTTCAGAGGAAGACTGGTGTTGAGATGTTTGGTAAAAAAAGATGTGTTGCTGTCCTGTCTTTCATCACCACCATTATCTCGCTTATTTATCCGTATATCTATTCACCAGTGTATCTATCTCTATCCATTTATTAATTTACAAGAGTGCTGGGGTCTCATGTATAACACTTACTTATCTGTGTATCTATTTATCAGTGTATCTGTCTGTCTATCCATTTATTCATTTATTAAGCGAGTGGTAGAGTCTCATTTTCCCATTTTCTTCTATTCCTACCCTTCTTCTCTTCTGTGTCTCGTCCTTGGTCCTACGCTCCTATTTCCTCCTACACCAAGACGCATTAGGCACAGTGGCACCAAGATCAAGAGCAGGACCAGAGCCATCTATCGGTACTGAGAAGAACTATACTTTACACTGGCTACGTATCACTGTAAAATAAACAAAATTAATAAATAAATAAATAAATAAATAGATAAATAATTTCCCCGTTGGAAAGCCGGAACCTTGCATGGAACTCTATATACAGTCAAGATCAAGATTAAGAGAGCCATCTATCGGCCCCGAGTGAATAATAAAAAAAAAAAAACACTGAGCCCCGTTAGAAATCCGAAACCGTACATGAAACTCTATTAAGCCAAGATCAAGATTAAGAGAGGCATCTATCTTTACTGCATCGCTGTCTGTACACAAACTGGCACCTCAGTGGACTTTTTTACTTTTTTTTTTCGCTACATTTTTGTTGCCCTAGGCCAGTGTCCCTCATGTATATATTTAAAAAAAAAAAAAATAGAAAGTAATAACGGTAATAACTAAATAAGCAAATAAATAAGTAAATAAATAAAATAATAAATCCTAAATCAAGCAAGCCATTTAAAAACCGTGCAAAAAATAAATAACTTAACAGATAAACAAATAAACAAAAATAAACAAACAAATCGAACCCTACATCATAAATCCGTCAAGATCAAGATCAAGTGAGCCATCTAGCGGCGCCGAGGGGAACGAACCTGTGGGTATGCCTGATGCCAATAACCTATCACGTGACCTGCCCTGATCCATCACTCCAACCCCGGCGTTCCCTGAGCATGACCCAGCATGTTTGGAGAGAGAGAGAGAGAGAGAGAGAGAGAGAGAGAGAGAGAGAGAGAGAGAGAGAGAGAGAGAGAGAGAGAGAGAGAGAGAGAGGAGGAGGAGGAGGAGGAGGAGGAGGAGGAGGAGGAGGAGGAGGAGGAGGAGGAATAAGATATGAAAGAGAGAGAGAGAGAGAGAGAGAGAGAGAGAGAGAGAG